>NC_056748.1:1003585266-1003885266 GCF_019279795.1 Protopterus annectens
AAGGAATATATTTTAATGAGAAGCATATAAGTCCATATTTAAATATACAGCATAGCATTGATTCTTATTAAATGTCTTTCCTTGTTTAATAACATCAAATTTAATAACCCCATACACCAATTCTTCCTCGCATTGAAGGCCAGTTGTGGACAATTACACCATTCTTTTTCATTTTGCACATTCTGCTCAGTCTGTCTACAGCATTTATTATCCGCTCATTTCTGAAAGAAGTGCTTCATCAGAATGACATGGACTTCAATATTTAACATCTGTTACTGTAGTAAAATAGCTGTTGATTGACATCAGCCTTACCATTAATCATTATCCTCTCGTTCAGTGAATCCTATTAGATTGCAGTCACGTTTCAATGAATCCTAACTTAATATCACCTTATTTTCTCCCCTTTCCCAATATAGTCTATCTCTGAGTTAGTTTATACAGAGCAAAGGTGTGCCCACTATAGTGATGGCCAGAATGATTCCTCACAGTGAACAGAGAAGAACTTGTTAGGTCAGGTTTACTGAAACTCATTTCAGACAAATAGGTAACCCGTCATTGATTAGCTTTACTTAACACTTACTTATCAATCTTAATTCTCTAGAATTAAAGTTATTAAAACTCTAAGCACCTTGCCTCACAGCCAATAACTTACTATTTCTAAAATTACTTACTTTTTCACATCCCATAGTTTATTTAATGTTATATCAGCATTCACACAGACCACATGAATATCTCTGAATAGTTAACATCCCTTTTCAAAGAAGTTTAAGTTTTTGAAAAGTTATGTGTGGGTTGCATAATATTTAAGGTACAAAACCATGAAATAATTTAAAAAATGGATATCTTTAATTTCTCTGAGGACAGTTTTAGCTGTGGAAGTGATGTTGAAAGGTATGCAAAGGTATAAACGTGAAATGAGTAAGTACAATATGTTTTAAAAGTAATGCAATTTTTTGAATCCATAATGGATGAGTCTTCATATGTAACAGAACAGGTGAATAGTAATGTAGACAAATCTTTGTACTTCAGTCCTTTAAACAAAGAGAGTATAATGTAGTAATATGGAGGGCTATATCATGTGTTGTTGTTGTTCACTCTCATGCAAATAAGAGTCAAAATCAATTAAGAGAAATGATTACAATGTTTACAGCATGATGTAATGCTTACATTATTTTCTACCTGGACTTACAGGTATAACTTCACTGCATACTTCAAGACAATGAACATGAAAAGATTGAAGTAATTTTGGAAATATAAGTACATAATGTGTCAGACATGCCAAGATATCACAATTGTACAGAAGAATCATGTCAACTGTTTCCCACCAGATTAAATGAGTGATCTGATCTCATCCAGCAATAGTCTAAACCTTCAAGCATAGCATTTATAGATTGTATTCTCTGCTTTGGATACTTAAAGGAAATTTTGTACAAACATGCAAGCTTATTGGTGGTGGTCTGCTTTGTAGCCTAAACCTGTTAGGTTTCTAGCATTCATTTTCCTATGCAATAAGGCATGTTAATTTTATTTTTGAAAAATTATTTAATTTAATTCAGAATCACTGCCAGTTCTTATAAGTGTACAGATATATTATCTCTCCAATACTAGAAGTATAAAACAATTTTGTACAAATAAATTACCTTCAGGTATTTATAGGGGTATTTGTGAATTACTGTATATGTAAAACAATGTATCATCAATGTATTCACTCAACACAGTATCAGAGTAATATGAACCATATCCATTACATAGCACTGTGACAGCATGCATACAAAGAATTCAAATGTATTTCAAATTATCCTTATTGTGAACAATGTTGTAATGCCAATCATAGATTGTGCAGTAGAGGAGAAAGATGATGTGCCCTTCATGTGTCCGCACTCATTCTGCAGCAAAGCACTGATCACATTTCATCAGTCAGTTTTATAAAGAAGATATTTATACAAATTTTGGAAAAGCAACACCATCGGATCTTCTTTTAAATACAAAATGCAGATGGATTTTCAGATTTTAGTGCATCTGAGATGTACTTTTTAAGATCTGTTTTTAAATGATTGGCATATTGTATAACAATATTATTTCACAGACTTTTATGCATGTTATTTAATAAAGAACTTGTAAAGACTGTGTTTTGATTTTTCAGTTTTAGTAAGCTGTGTTGATCTCACATTTTAAAGTGGAGTAATATGATTTTCTCCTACTCACGAATCTAAAAACTAAGACTAACAGACGATATAAAATTAACTTGTTTGATATAAAATTAATATGCTTTTCTAAGTGAGTTTCACTAACTGCACATCTTTCTTTCAGACTCAGGCCATTTAAACTGCAAAGTGTGACTGCCAAATACTGAGGTCTAAGCACAGAATAACTGAAAATGTAGATACTCTGCAAACCTGGCTTGCAGGTGTTAAACAGTTGTTCTGTGGCTATTTAGTGACACTGCTTGAGTTCAATAAATATACCAGTGAAGGATCAACAAACTTTGCCATACAACTCAAAGTCCAACTACCATACATAACTTGATTAAAGTAATGTGTATCATTCGCAGTGTGGTACATTAAACCAGTACAATAATATTGTGGGCAAATGTTGACTGCTTACCTCTCCTTCCATCATCTGCAGTACCTTTTCACTTTCCTTCTCCCAACAATATCCCAACATCACAAATGAATTAGGAAGAACTTCCATATATGGTATTAGATTAGTCATACACACTGTATGGTTTACCCATTCATAACATATGTTCCAGTTTCACCCCTTTAAAATGCCTTGTTTTTCATTAAGCAATTTCCAACCTGCATGAGAATCTCAAAACTGTTGTACAAATGTTCATTTTAAAATATTTGGGTGGATTGGGTAACAGATTATTGGTAAAATAATACTCCATTCATCATGCAGTAGGAGTTTAAAGGTTCATTGTTCCTATTTAATAAGTTATTCCACCTTCTGCCTTTTCCTATCATAAAATCCTTCACTGTCAAAATTTGATAATGACAGCATTAATGGTGTCATTGAAACTTATCTGGATGACCAAACTACACTTGGTTGGCTGGTGAAAAGTCTGGATCAGATAGGAAAAAATGAGAGTCAATGATTAAACTAATCTTCCATTCTCCTGCAAGGCCAGTGACCCATTACATTGTCTTGAGTAATTGTTCTGAGTTAAATGTGATCCTTTCTGAGTCCCCAACTTGCAGCTGTGAGAGGAAGTGCACTAAAAACAGTGCATTTCATGGACTAGATAAGGTATAGCTCTGGGGACGGAGGGCACTGGGAGAGATGAGGTAGTGTTTCTAGGCTCGTGTAGGACAGCATAGGTGAATGGTTATAGAGTGCAGAAGGGTGATCATTGTGCCAACTGGTAAAAGTTTATTACTATCTTACATTTCTACTAATCTGTGCCAGGTCAGTGCAAAGGTACATTTGGATAAAGCTCTATGATACAGGATGAACTGGGTTCAGCAAGTAGTCATGTCACCTTGAATGACAATATATATCATGAACAATAATAAAACATCGGTGGCAGACTATAATTTATTACTATAATATCTGGCATTCTCAGTATAATACCTTTGAAATGCAGTTACAGAACACAAAATCATACCTTTAATTAAATTAGATAAAGGACCTTTAAATGGAGTAACATAATGCAAAACCAAAAAAATGTAAATATGTTTTCACCTACAATTATCTAGCTAGTTCACCCAGATAAAACCATTAGATTAATTACATTAGATACAATGGTAATGAAAATGCAGCCAACAAACTATGACAAATTAAGAGAAAGTAATCAAAAGCAGAAACTCCACACATTAATATTATTAAAATTGTGTGGTTTTGTCTTGGTACATTAGACTTCATCAGAATAAATACATCTGGTGTAACTCCATCTTTTGTACACTTCAAAAATCAAAATGTCAGAATACAAGACAAGACAAACCACAAACCAACACTCTGGAAGGAAATGCACAGGACACAGACTAGCAATAAAATAGTGTTTTTATTCAACCATTTACTGCTTTCAACCTCGGTAATATGGACTTCATCAGAATACAGATTACATAATGCACTTGTTTTAACTACATTGCAAACCTCTCTCATGTTTTAATTATCAATTAACAAAAATAATTTAAAAACACATGCATCGAAATCCACCTTGTGCAGAAAAATGTTTGTAAATTACAGCTTAAAAAACTTCAGTGAAATAAATATACTAGATTACTAATGAACAATATGTTAATAAAACATGGTTATAAAATTTAGCTATAAATAAGTAAATAAATAAATGAATAAATAAACTTACTAATTGCAACCTAACCCTTACAGTTTAATACACTAAAATGGTTTAAAAACACATGAATAAACATTCCTGTTGCTGTATAATATACAAACTATATATGCATATAACAAAATAATTTGGACATAGAGATTATAGAAAAAAGCAGCTTTTAATTTTATAAGCTGCCAATGGATACTGTTTCATTGAGACTGGGACTTGAAGTGACATTTGTTTTTAGCTGCCATTTAAGTTCTTGAAATTCTAAACAATCTTCCTTTGGTCCCCCTCTCTGTCCTAAATGTAAACGATCTATCAATGTAAACTTGAATGAGTGGGTGAAATTGTCCTTGAGATGCTTATACAAATCATTACACTCATCTTTCCTTTTGATCCCATATAAATGTTGGTAATTTCTGGGGTTTCCAAGATGGCAGCATTACAGTGAACATCTAAACATCATGGCTCCACAAACGCAACACATTAAAATGCCAAAAGCCATAAAAATAAGGTTCAAAAACTTTTTCTTTGGTGACTAAGACATCTGCAACCAAAACAACGCCTCCAGTGAAGAGTTAAATTGAGTATCCTGAGAATTATTAAATAAAACTTTCTTCTAAGCAAACCACACCTTTACAAATAAGTGACAATGACCTGATTCAGATGAATAGAAGGAAACGGAAATAAGAAGGGGAGGCCAAGCTGGCCAAAATGACAAGTAAAGCTGAAATAATGAAAGCAAAAATGGTTAAAACTAAATACTTATAAGTGATTGCACCTGAAAAAGAAACTAAAATAAAAAGGCAAAGAACCACAAAACAACAGGAGAACCTGAAAGTCTACAAAATCTAAAGCAGAGCAAACATCCAACCTAGACAACCTAAAATCTGCATTGCTACCTCTCCAAATAGCCATTCAAAACTTTTTGGAACAACTTTTAGAGTTTGGGAACACATTAAGTCAACAACTTCCTGGCTAAAAAAAAAAACGGAAGCTAAAGTGTCTGAAAATGAAATAAAAGTAGACCAAATTAAAAAAAAAAATGAAGCAAAAGCCAGGAAGATCAATGAGATGTGACAGAAAATCATTGATTTGGAGGCAAGAAGTAGGAGGAACAAGATACTAATTCAAGGTAAACCAGAAAAAATATGAGCAAACACAACTAATAGAAACAATAAAACAAATTGTGGGCTGCCTTTTAGATAATGATTCAGAAGCTGGTGAGATGGTGATCAAAAGAGTACACCAAGTGCTTCAGAAAATGCAAAACGTGGATAAACCAAGACAAAATTATGTTAGGTTTCTTAACCATCAAGATGTGTATAAAATTCTAATGGCAGCAAAGAAAAAAAATCTATATCATGGAATGGAAGAAAAATGTATGCGCAGGACTTACCCTTTCAAATAAAACAGTAAAGACAACAATTATCTCCATTTTCTGCTTATTTAATAGCAAACAAAAATCAAGTTCCAGATGAGGTATCTGTATACAGTAATCTTCCAACATTAGGATGTTAACCAAGTGATCAAATCGGCCAAAGAAGCAAAAGTACTGTTTATGAAAATCTTCAATGAACTGCCAGTTGTTATAACCTGAAAAAAAATGCAGCTGGAAGAATTGGCAAGAAATGGTTCAAAGGGACAGATTTTAAATTGGTAAATGACAAGCGAGGCTGCAGATGGGACTCTGTGTTCCTTTGGGTAAAGGGAGGAATCTAAAAATGGGATGAAGTGTGTGTTACATTTAATATGAAAAGGAACCAGTTGCCTACATGGAGATTTTGATAAGTAACACATCAATCGCTTCCTTCTCCTTTGGGTTGGTCTGTTTGTAGCTAAAGAGGTCAAATACATGGTTAAATAATCTGATGGCAAAAGAAAAATTGATATTTCTTTTTTCAGTTCACTTTGGTTAAGATCAGAAACCAGAGTTTCCAAAACAATAATCAAACCCAGAAGACAGAAAAGATTTATGTGATGAAAAGTATAAAGTAAAGTATGAAGTTTGGCAAATGAGAACATTTCCTTGTTCACTAAAACATAACAGTTATGGACAAATTGCAGAGTTTTGACCCGTACAGTCTACTGCTTCAGACTGGTAAATGATAAAAGTGCATTTTTCTGTAAGGGAACACAAATTTTGAAGAAACAAATTATTCTATTTATAAAATCACTCAGATTAAAAAAAAATAATATAGTAAAATTCTGGAAGGCAAAAATGTACATTGCTATATGAAGTACGAAGCACCAAATTAATAAAAGAGCTGTAATGTAACATATTTTGTCAGATATTTTATCACATAGAAAAGAATATCAAGGTAAGACCTGAACAATTCAAGTTTTTCTTATAGTTGACAAAAGTATGCTCTAGGCAAATATCAGAGAAGCTTTAGCATGGTATAAGAACCAGTCATATAGAAAACAAAAACTGTAATAACCGGAGTGCCAATAGATTTTGTTTAAGAAGCAATTTATACAAATATATACCAAATGGATTTTTAAATATGGCTAAAGTAAATGCTCCATAACCCTTGTATCTCCTGTAATTTCCATAAGAAGTAATTTTAGACTGTAAATCAGCCATGTGAAAAAGAATATCATAATACTTCTCTTACTGTTGCAATTACAGATTTATAAGATACTGCGTTGTTATTACTGTTACCAATTCTCTCTCGTTCACAGACTGAAATTTTAGTGACTATAAAATGTTGGTTATATTATATGTGTGTATTAGAAGCTACTTGTAAAATGCTGCTTGTTAAAAAATAATAATAAAAAAAAGAAATCTGAAATGTTCTATTTCATTATACTTGGATTCTTCAATAAATAAATGAGCCAAATGACACGTAACCTCAAAAGAGGGGAAAACATGACAAGACCTCACGTTTAAAGGAGCAAGCATGACACAATTCATTCTTCTGAAGAAGTGCAACACTAATTACATATATTATATTACTTATGCTGGTTATTAGAAGTAATACCAAACAAGGGCAAACTGTTTCTTGTGTTAGATTTAAATGTGAAGAAAAAGCATTTTTGTTGATATGAATCAAACCTTAAAGGCGATATAGCTGTCTTCATAGGTTATATTTCTTGTTGTTACAGCACTGTGTAACAACTGGTTTGATACATGCTTTAATCTTTGTTAAACCTCCACAATACCTTTATTTTATTATGAAATGCCTCTCAATACAATGATTACTCTTTTGTTGCATCTAAAAACAGATTGCTATGGACAGTCTTCCTAGACACCTAGGATACTTAAATAATCTGTCATTGGTGAGACATAAAACAGCAAAGTACTGAAATCTTGCAAAATGTTTATGGCCTATGATTATTGTTCCATGTAATGTTCAAGAATCAGCACTGTACATAGATTAACACTTTTAAATGAGAAGTATGTGTTGGCATCATTGTGACTACTGTTTATTGGTGTACTAGTTCACATGGACAATGCAAGTTAAGAAGCATTATATTGCAAACATTTAAGTCTGTGAAAAATGAAGAAATGCAAAATTATGAAAACAGGATAAACTATTAAAAAGGTCAATCAAAGTTAAGTACAGTTTAAAATGAAGGTTATATATTTGGGGTGATAATTGTAAATATGGAGTCATGAGTCAGGAAAGGTGAGTTAGGTAGGTTATGCTAATCTTAGTGTACTATTAGTTTTTGTAATATAAAGGTTTTGAAAAAATTATTAAATAGAGGTATTATAATATGTTGAATTCTAGCTTGCAAAAAAAAAAAACATACCTCTTGCATGGTAACTGTTAACTTCTTCCAGACATCATAGTTTTGTGGGTAGGCACAGGGATAGAGCTGGAAGAGTTAAGTGTTACATGAATAGAGAAACGCATGCTTACACTATAACACTATAAAAAATATTCATTTGAACACAAGGAGAAGACAAAATAATTTAATATTAAGGGAAAAACAGTAAGAAAAAGGGATGTGGATAAGTGACTTATGGAATGTGAAAGGGATATAAGATAAAAAGAAAAGGAAATTATTTATGTAGTTGGCTATTAAATCAGACACAAATGTTATATTTATGCAAGGAACACATATATTAAATGAAGATTTGGTGAAAGATAGGGAGAAAAAAATGAATAAAAACAATAATAGTGTCAGGTAGTAAAACAAACAGCAAGGGTGTTGTAATTTTAATTAAAATCTCATTCAAAGAAATGATTATACATCATGACTCAGATACAAATGGAAGATGGTGCTATTTTTTAATTAAAAGCTCTAGTCTACAGAAACCACTTTTTTTCTTGAGCCTGTATAATCCATATATGAAACAATAAGATCTTATCATGGAAATGTAAAACATCCTAATTCGATTTCCAAACTACTATATAATAGGAGGTGACTGGAATGGAATAATTCAACCGTAGCAGACAGAACAAGTAAAAGCAAAACGTATGACACCCAGGCCTCCATAGCAATAAATGATCTAAAAACATGTTTTTATTTATTCGACCCGCACTGCTACTGGAGCAAAACCCCAGGTACAATAAAATTCACATTCTACTCCCAATGTTATAAATCATGGTCTAGATTAGACTTCTTTCTAATATTGCAAATATTCCTAAAGGTGGAAATAAACTTTTGTACATAACCTAGGTTCATTTTGGACCACTCAAAGGTTGATTACAATTAAAATTAGATGGCCCAGTGATCTAAGCCTGAAAACAAGGGATATAAACTGGTCTTTAAATCCAAACTTACTACAGAAAAAGCATAAAATACAGGAAATTAACATATTAGATGAACTTGATCATGAATTAGCACTGATAGATATCCCCTATGATATTCAATGTGCAGCAAGTAAAGCAAGGATTGGGGGGATATTGATTAAAAAAATGTTGTACTATAACAATTATAAAGAGAAAGAGCCAAATCAAAAAGAGAAAATAATAGAAGAATCAATCCAAAAAAAGCTTGGTACAGGAAGAACAGATTAATGTCTTAAAAAAAGAATTATATATAATGCATCTAGAACAATTCTCTTTCACAAAACTGAAAACCTTAGCAAGGTACTCAGAATGGGTACAAACTCCCATAAGATTAATGGCAAGGATAATAAATGTTAACAACAGTGCCCCTACAATAACATAAATTGAATACCAAGGGAACATATATAATATTAATCAAGAAATTATCAAAACTTTTGAAGATTTATATACAAACTATATGGCCCACAAAACATAATAACTATGGAATTAGAGATGCTTCTAAAAAATCTACACTTCCCAAAGATAAATCAAACACAGAAGGATCTACTTAAGGCACTTTTCATGAAACAAGAAATCCTTTCAGTTATAAATTCCTGATGGTTATACTGCTGAGTTTTATAAATTCTTTGGACAAAAAATATCAAAACTCTTACTGAAAATACATAGCCATATAAGAAAATATGGCATTGCAGATCTATATTTAAATAATAGAAAGACAATCTTTATATCTAAAGGAAAATCTAAAGGAAAATCTGATAACAAAACCCCAGAAATTTATAGACCAATTTCTCTCATAAAAGTTCTAGCTACATTGCTTGCAAACAGACTAAAAAAGTATTGCCAAACATAATATCACCTGGACAGTTGGGATTCCTGATTGGTAGGCAGACATGTGATAACACATTAACCTTAGATACAATGATCTTGTTATCTAAACAAAATAAAAACTCTTTACACTGATAATTTAATTTTTGTCACCATTACCTTTTGTGATATTTTTTTCAGTGATCCCCACAAGGAGGGAGTTGAATGGTTCTATGAGATTATTTGCTTTAACATCTGTCTGGATCACTCCAAAATTCTAACTATAAGGACTCTTACAGAATTAGTTCTGAAAAATAATTTTAGCATTTTTGAAAATCAGTGTTTCAAGTAGACCAAGGGTGTAGCAATGGGGGTGGCATGCACCCCCATTTTTGCTGATATCATGCTAGCAGGGAAAACACCTATATTTTTCCATCTGATTACAGAAACTGTTGGGCTTTATATGTGACATATTTAGATACTGTCATTCCAGAAAATAATGATGTTATTACAAAACTTGACCAAATTTCTCCAGTTTTTACATTCTACCACCAACTTCTTGAAGTTTACCATGGAAGTTCATACTGAAAGAGTTAATTATCTAGATATTCGTATTTTCAAGAACGGAATTACCCAACAGTTTGAATCATCCTTATACAGGAAACTCACTTCCAACACAGTATTACACTTCAGTAGTGGGCACCCCTTCGCAAAAAAAAAAAAAAAAAAAAAAAATCATTGGTGAAGGGGCAGTGTGTTAGGTTGGCCTGTATAGTTTCCGATGAAATGATGTTCCATGTGGAATGTGAAAAAACTCAAAGGAATGTACCCTGACTTATTTTACAGGGTATTTTTTCAGGAAGTTGTTAGGAAAAGTATGACTGGTAGTTTTTGACCCCTGTTAGGGTCAATTAAATCTGCCCTTACCTCTCATTGTAACAGGGATCAAAATCTGGAAGAAGGTCCTGGTTTATTTCAGAGAGCCTTGGTTCTACAATTTAATTTACATGTTTATGATATCCGTGATATCATCCAAAGAAATAAGAATGTGTCTGAAACTGATCATGAGTTTATTAGTATATTAGGAGAGAGAGAGACCAAAGGTGGTTTATAAAAAAGATTTTTTGTTTAAAACATTATTGGAAAGACTACATAATTCAAACAGCAAGGGAAGTATGGTCAGGTCAAATGTGGATGTTGCTCCCAATGCAGATATGTTCAGGAAGGGACAGGTTTTTACTTAATGAACTAAGGAACTGTCTAACTTAGGCAAACATATTGTTGTTTTAATAAGGCAGTTATATAGGTAGCCAAATGTCAACTCTGTGAAGAGCCCTTAAATGTAGTATTTATCAGCATGTCTACGATATCCAGAAAAGAGATGAAAAAATGCTTTGAATAAGAATATAAAATAATCATCCTAACCGCTGGTTTAAATATTTTGTCATTGATCATGTCAACCTTGGACCTAGAAGTGGTCCATCTGATGATTTTTTGGATTATAAGGAACTCAGATGGCAGTTTAAATGTAATGCCATCAAGTGACCTGGTCTTAATGAACAAATATCTATCAGTAGCATTCTCTAACTAAAAGCTGCCAATTTTGTTTTATTTGGTCATGTGCTAGAGTATTGAAAATTAAGTTATTTTTAATGTTTTGGTTACAATTTTTTCTAGTTTAAGGGGACATTGTTTTATCAGCACAGTCATGTTTTTATTCCTATACATTATGGTATGGTTCAAGGTTTCATTTCTTTAAATTTTGGAGCCTGTAGTTTAATTGGAATTGTATCAGATTTTAGTTACTTGACTACTGGTGGTCATGTGATTTTTGAAGTGTATAAAAGACAATGTTACACCAGATTAATTTATTCTGATGAAATCTAACATACCAAGATGAAAGTGTTCAAGTTTAATAGCATTAAGGTGTGGAGATCCTGCTTTTGACTACTTCCTCCTCATTTTTTCTAAATTAGATAAAATGCTATAAGTTTATAATTTGATAACAAATACATCCATTTGACTATTGCATTTAACCTTGTTGGTTTATATTTCTACCATCTGACTATTTTGAAGAGTAACACTATGCAAGTAAGTAGCTACATTAACATGTTATGCCACGGAAATTTTAAGTAACTTTGCCAGTTTCTTTTATATGTTCTTAAATCCTTTTTTTCAAACTTATCATGGTTTTATCTATGTACCACAACTGGGATGACTTCCCTTAGCTATGAGTCTGAAAATGCTGAAGAGAATGCCAGTGGGATTTTGAGTACTTTAAAACATAAAATAATATTTAATTACCAGCATTTGAAATGTCACTATAGGGATGAACAGTCCACCAGCCAAAAGAATGGCAAGAAATAAAGCAGCATCTTTCATTTCATTGACCAGGACACACAATTTTTCCTCACAAAGTGAGTTTCAAAAGGGATGATTATACTTGTGTGGCAAGTTTTGCCACATTTGAGGCTAGCATTAGTTTGAATGGAGAAAATGTTGCTAGAACAACAATGGGAATTCTTCCAACAACTGCATTCCAAATAATCTTAAGAAGTGGATATATAGAGCTTAAGTAGTATAAATTTGTCAGAGTATCAGTGGTGTAGAAGAAAGGTTTAACATTTGTAGCCACCTGGAACCTTCAACACATGCTGTTAATGCAGATGTTCTGAGATTTGCTATAAAATTGCATTTGAGATATTTTTCAGTATAGAACACATACATTTGAGCTGCAACAGATCCCAAATTAACATAAATACTAATTACCATTAGTCCATATACATGGCAAATGAGACTGAAGCTATCCAGAATTATTGAATTCTGAATATGGAGCATGAAATGCTTCTGATGTGTAATGCCCCCTTTGTTACTATAGCTATTCTTAAACAATATAAGTTCAGTGACTGTCAAAACTAAGTAATAACAAATGATATGATGTGAACCATAAATGCTCTGTTACATCACCAACAGGTGTGCCATCTTCTGTTTTGCCAGTGTCTAGAAAGTGGTGTGATACTGTATCTGGTACCACATCTGTCATCAATGTTTTAGAATTTCAGCAATCCTTTCTCGCAGAAATACCGGCGTTTGTATGCCTGTGATAACCAATGCTCTGATCATGTACACGGGTACCTGCAAGCATTATTTTTCATCCTGGATTTAGACTGTAATAGTCAGAGGAAATGTGAACAATAAAGCAAGTTCTGTACCTTGATAAGAAATATCTAAATAAGGATACCTTTAGCAGAAGCAGTCCATAGCCTGCTGTAATGTAAAACCCAAAAGGTTAGGGAAATTAACACCATGATCAGACACTTCTGTCCTAAACTGTGTCAAATGTGAATGTTTTGTTTATTTCTAATGACCATGTGTGGGCACTCCAGTGCAAAGCTGCAAACAGCACCGATGACAATTTCAGTGTTCCCTTTACTGGTCCCCCAACCCAAAGTTGCTTGCTTACTACAAATGTAAAAAGCACCTTACTACATTTATATCCTCTACTCCAAATGCAACGTGAATGCAGTACCTGCATACATTTATGAAGCCATGGTGTACTGGGTGCAGTGCACTGATCCCTTTTATATGCAACTATGGAAAGGAAAACAAGAATCCCTGTGTTGGTTTACAACTAACTGAACTTGTTGTAAAATAATGGTCAAGCTATGATGATTTGTTATGTCTTTATATTACTGGTAGAGAAGATTGTCAAGCCTTTCTTCTGTATCATGCAGACAGAGACATCCACAAATACAGCTATACACAATTTAAAGTTGTCAGTCTTGCCTACGTCATTTTTTTCAGATGTGGGAAGAAAGCAGAGTAATTAGAGAAAAACCCTCTTAAACAAAGAGGAGAACATGTAGCTTCCACACAGAAACCACCCCAAATGAGAACTAAACCAGAGAAAATCCTGATTTGAGGGAACAGTTTTACTCAGCACACTCCCTGTGCCACCAATATCAAAACCAATATTTTATTTATCTCTTGAGATCTACTGTGATGCACACTCTAGTCTTAGAACAGAAACTAGAGCTAAAATAAGAAAGGAAAATATAATATTAGAACAACTTCTATTATATCTTAAAATAAGCATTAAAAGTATTGTTGCTGTTTTATTTTTTAATGGAGTAAAGCATAAAAGAAATGTAATAAAGACTGTCTGAGTAGGTGAGGAGAAGGCCTATCCAAACATTCCTAGAAACCATAAGAAAAACTAGTTAAATATAAAAAGCAAGGATGCTCTAATGAAGTGACCTACATACATTTACAACCCTTTAAAATTGCTATTGCACTAGATCTTATGTTGAAGTCTTGAGATTCCGCTGCAGTTGATAAGGAACAACTGGATGTCATGATCTTAGCTTTCTCTGATTTGCTAAAGCATCGAAGGCCATTTGTTGTCTGCATATTTCATATATGATAGAAATCACTGATGAGATCTCAAGTGGTACAATCCTCTACCTATCACAATATTTTTGGCAGTTGATATAAGTAAACATACCATGTCCATCTCACGAAAATGAATCCAAGCAATGTCAACTCACTGCAGTAAACAGGCATCAGATATACCCTTTCAACTACAATTCCTCAGACAGAAATTAAAGGTCCTGCATAAAATGAGAAAGTGATGGACATACCCAAAAAACATGTAATTAGTCATCCTGAAATTCAGACTGAGACCTGCAAAAAGTGAGGCAAAACTGCATGTTACATTTCAGCTAATGCAGTAAGCATATATTAATATGTGTACTGACACTTCTAAGGAAAAAGTCCAGAATTTTCAGATTTTGGTTTTATATATTGGCAACTTCCAAAGATAGTGCAAAGTCTTCTCATTAATAATAGCCTGGTGATCCACCTCCCAGGGTCTTCACACAGGACCACTAGCTTACTTATCAAAGCTTCTAACCTCATTGTAGATTCCACTCACTAAGCATTTATAATGGCCCCTCCTAAATATCTTCCAAATGAACCACCACACAATCAAGATATTTGTTTGGTGAGACATTGGGCCTACTTAACTGGAACTATGTGTTTAATTTGAAGAAATATGCAGTTTTCCCATGGGCAGCCCTGTACTGGTCATGAAACATATGATACACGATTCTCTCTCCTTGACCTATTTATTGATTCAAAGATTTTTGTGTAGCCAAGTTCTAAAATAAGAAATGTCCTCAGTCCCTCATCTTTGAGCTTCAATAGGAAAAAAAAAATCCAACAATCAGACCCGCTAACGATTATTGCTAAATGTCCATGATATGCATTTAATAAATAGTCTGAATTATCTGAAGCCTTGGCAGAAAAAGTTGTTACATTGTGTTGCAAAAAATGAGAGCTACATCATTAGCGTACTGGGGTTTCGCTGTGGTGACTGGCGACCCCTAACTGGGAAAAGCTGAAAAGACAAACAACAAAAAATAACTGGGCTGTACCCAACAGATTCGATTATACAGTCTAGGGAATGTCTGGTTGCTCCTATTTGCAACAACTTCTATTTCCTACCAAGTTTCAGGATCATGTTCCAAACTGCTTTTAAACATAGCTTGAATGAATATTTTGTTTCAGACCCTTTCTCAAACCAGGTCAAGATCTTTACTTCATGAAAGGGCAAAATAAAAATTTCTAATGAAATACTTTCTTCCACTGCCACTGCTGGGACATTACTCTGTCAGAAGCAACAATGGCAATCAATGCATTATTACATTTATATCTGCTGACCAGAAGTAAGAGGAATGCAATGCTAGTTATCCAATATATTACCTGTGTGGATACAGTGTTGGTAAATCATGAGACATTTCAAGCGTTTGACATTTTGTAATCTGACATGCTTGGAATTCAGAGTTATTATATTCACTCTAATGCAATATTCTGTATGTATTTTGCTATAATGTTGATTCAGATGAATGTCATAGATCCATATATATGGTTCCCTGCCATTTGACCGAAAAAAAAAATTGAAATGCAAAATGTGTAAAATGCAAAATTTTGAAAATGATTTTTCTTTCTTCACTGTTGTGCAATCCCAGAGTTGGTATCTATAATTAGCAAGGGCTGTGAGGGATGCATGGGGGCTTGCCCCACTCCCCCACTAAATAAGTTTTAACATTTTCTGTTTTTGACTTTTTTAAGTTTTTCAAACAGAATGTGTATATATATATATATATATATATATATATATATATATATATATATATATATATATATATATATAAACTGTCTATCTACATCTGTAATATAGATATGTACAGATATATTTTTATACATATATAAATATATATATATAAGACCAGTTGTTTTAACTGAATCATTCTTTGAATCACAACTCACTGAACAAATCTGAAATTACATTTCACTAAAAATTCATTTGACTGAATGAGTGACTGAAAACTGTAAAATAAAAAAGCAGTGATTCATTGTGTGTGTTTTTTTCTCTTTTTTAACCTTTGTGCAACTGTGGAGTTAGTAATTTTAAGTAATGGAGTGTGGGGTGCAATGCTCCCTGCTGAAAACATTTTTAAACTATGTTTACTTTAACAAAATGTTTTTTGAGATGTGTTTGTGTGCCAGGATTGAGTCACTGTGTGTAGTTTTCCTCTTTTCTCCACTGCTGTCTGAATGTGGATTTACTATATTTAGGTAAAGATATATGGGTGGGGTGGGGGTGCAGTGTGGTTGCCCTGTGGGTAAAAAAAGTCTTTAAGGTGTTTTGGTGCAATGAAGTTTTTCAGTCAAATGTGATTCTGTGAGATGAGTTTTCAGTGAAGTGTATTTTCAGTCATATTTGTTTTGTCATTTGTGATTCATTGAAGTGAAAAAATATGAAAAAACACAATCAAACAGATCGATATGTGTTTATGGCAACTTTACAAACTACTTTTTGAAGTCTATTTTGCTGACTCTAAATGATCAAAACTGTCCTGATTGAACAAAGTGTCTGGGCACTGGTTAAGCATTTTTGTGCAGAGGACATCCTCTTCCATGATAATCCGTAGTGGGGTCTACATCCCACACAGGGTTACTACTGTACCTACTATAAGATCAAACAATACCAGAGAAAAGCCTAACCTCTCTTCCCCTGATTTCTGCAATACTACTCTTGTGTTAATGTGAGTGCTGATTGATCAATATTATTTGAAATGTATGCACTTGACAGACTTGCAATTTGACTATAGGCACATACTCGCACATATATATATACACACACACACACACACACACACACACACACACACACACACACACACACACACACACACACACACAAACACATGCATGACCATTGTATATCTGGTAAGACCTTACTAATGTATACATGGAGGTTTACATGGATGTCAGACGTACAATCATACTGCGCATGAGAACCATGGTATTAAACTGACCTCACCAGTCCAATGTACTGATAAACTCTAAGAACCTGTACCTGACTCTGAGTGACAGACCTTGGGCCAGATATATTCTGAGCAGACAAAGCCTTGTATGTCTGTCACTGTAAGATATGTCTTCACCTCGCATCTCTGTGTATAAGTGTGGCAGCGGGTACTGCTACTTCTCAAAGGGCAGTCTCTTCTTCAAGGGGTTCAGACTGTGAACAAGTAACAATGATGAGCTTTGTGCTACCCCCCACCTGCCTCCATTTGTTATGTTATTTCCTCGTTATGTTGAGTATGTGAAGCTATTGAGTTATCTACTTGCTACGGTATATGGGGCCATGCCAGTACATTTTGTGACTGGGTGCCACTATCCTTAAGCTGCGTTATTAGTATGAGAGTTATAGCATAATCACTGGCAGACATTCTGCTGTCATCAGACTCTTGTGCTGAAGCACCAAATGTTTTTTTTTCTGGTGTGGACACTGTGAAGAAATATGTCAAGATATGGGCAAGGATTCACAAAGCCTCCATGTAAGAGTTATAACTCTTACATGGAGGCTGCAGTTAAACGGAGTGATGTCAGCATGCTTTGCATATTCATGAGAGCATGCTGAATCACACCTAAGTCTAACACGGTCCATGTAAGACAGTAGGGGGCGTGTCCATAGGCCGAGCCCTGCAAGCGGACACGCCCCCAGAAGTGTAAAAGTGCCCAAAGTAAACACCCACAACAGAGTCCACGGAAATGTGAATAAACACAACACAACACATGCCCCCACAGACTATGAACATAAAATATATAAATGAACATGTTATATATTTTTTTTAAATTGTAAAGGTGGCGCGGGCGTGCCCGTAGCGCAGCTACAGTTAGCAGTCAGTGGGAAAGCATATAAGAACTAAATATGCAAAATAAGCCAGGAAGCAATAGCGTAGCGGTAGAGATGTTGGCTGAAGAGCAGGCATTCATGGTTCAAGCTCCACAACACCAATTTTTTTTTTTCAAAATAAGCAGGAAACAAGTCCCTGACAAATATGTACACATAAAACCACAATTTATGTAAAATGCAATGAAATAGCCCATTTATATTGAAGAAATGTGAGGTAACAAAAGAATAAAAAATGCCAGATGTGCTCATAGCTGAGCTACAGTTTAACAGAGTGAGTGCATCTGCCCGTAGATGAGCAGTGGTTTAACTGGTGCAAAATGAGTGCCCGTAGCTGAGCAGTGGTCTAACACGCTAAATCTATGTGCCCCTAACTGAGCTGAGCGTAATATGCATGCCGATAGCCAAATGAGGCTTAAAGCAGCGTACCCCGTTTGCGCGGAGCTGCGCATCGCGCAAACAAGCTAACCGATGGGCAACGTTGAGCAAGCCGTATCAAAACTGCCTTTACACAGACACGCCCATCAGCACGTCTAGACAGTCATGAAAAATAAAAAGCAGTGGCCAGGTTCGAACCCAGGATACTATACACCATAGTCAAGGTACAGAACCACTAAGCCATGACAGCAGTACCTTTAAATGCAATAATAGCTAATATATAGGAATGAATACAAACTAGAGCATGACAATGCAGGTTTACTGAAGTTGATACAATTCCAAAATGGCCAATCACAGATATGTGCAGGAAAAACGGACTATATAAGCCCCATAGGCAGGAATACACAACATAAACGATTGTAGAACTGATCTGCAGGCAGAATGACAGGAGTAGGAGAGGGTAGTTGCTTTCGAGCACAGAGGTGGGGTGTTGAGGAGTCCAGGTACATGGTCTGGCTCCTAGTCCATAATCATGAGGCCCAACTCATGCAGGTCCAGGTCCTCTGGGGAGCATACAGGGCTGAGGCGTGGGACCGGTTGGCTCATGATCTCACCAGTGCCACAGGGATTCCAAGGACTGGTGAGCAGGTCCGTCCCCACCATGCGGACCTGAAGAGATGCAAGCAGGATCAACTGAACCTTTGGATCCAGGAGGCCCGGCAAACACCCAACGCCCCACTACTGAGTAAGTAACATTTAATTATGTATGTAAGAAATTAAACTAGCTGATATTATGGAGATGTGTATTCCAATATTACTTCATTTATATTACAGCTGCAGGTGTCCGTTCTGCGAACCGCAGAGCCTATGGCAATAGGCTGGTGTGGTTGCGCCACCAGGCAGGTCAGTAATCCACTACCAGTAACTGTAAAGAAATATAAAAGTATGACAGTCAGCAAAAGAGTGCAGTGTAGTCAGTAAGGAATAAAATCTGCAAGTAACAGTGTGAAAGTGTATGCAAGTATTGCTTGATTACAAAAGTGTGTTTCAGCCTGTAAGTTAAACCGAAAAATGAAACTGTCTGACATATATTCTGAAATAAAAATGCCCTACCTGTAAGAAAATAGTACACAACCTGCAGCAGGCTGAAAAGTATAGCTGCAGAAGATGATGAAATCACATGTGTGAAATATATCCCTGTGGAAATACTGAAACATGACAGAAGTGAGACTGCTGGAAAGAATTGTAATAACTACAGGTAAAACATGTCAATAAAGCCTAGAAGTAAGTACCATCCTGAATAGTAAAATGAAAGCAAGTGAGAGAGTTTGAGAAAGTGTCATGAATCCAGCAATACAGTAGTAATAACCCCTGAATAAAGTATACTGCAGTCAAGACAGAATGAAATGCATGTGAGATTCAAAACCAAACAGCGAAATCTGTTCAAAGTGTTGCTGCATCTGGAATGTGTATCCCAAAATCTGGATATGTTGCTCTCAGTCTGCAATATGCAGATAGGATGATTGTCTGATATACCAAACATCCACACTTGTCTACAGCTATATAAAGCAAATGTAGCAGGATGATGTAGCTGAACAAAGCTAGATATGAATGTGTATGAAGAACAATAAAATGTATATTGATGCTGCAGTAACAGTCCTATCACCAAGTTGAAATAGTTATCATATAGGAAACTGTAGTTAGAACAGTAGTGTGTATATAACTGTAGCTATTAGAAATGTACAGCATATGTATTGTTATTCGAAGGTGTTTATATAGCAATAACCCATGCCTGGGTGTGGGTAATGCTGGATTTACCCACGGTTGGCGTGGTTTGGTCCCGAGGGCAAAGCCCGAGGGACCAAACAAAGACAACCATGGGTAAATCCAGCATTACCCACACCCAGAAGTGGGTTATTGCTATTATACAATGACATTATTTAAGAAAATAAATAATTACTTTTCTTAAATAATGGCATTGTATAATGCCTCTGCTGCCCTTCCGCAGCTGTCTGGTATTCGCGGCAGTTCTGATGTACTGCATGCCACGCAGTACATTAGAGCTGTGGCAAAAGCAACGGAGAATGCAAGATCTCCGTTGCTTCTTACTGTCTCGCTATGTTAGATGGGTTTAACATAGCGAGACAGCTTTAAAATAAGCAAAGATCTCCGTTGCTTATTTTAAACTGTCTCGCTATGTTAAACTCATTTAACATAGCGAGACAGGTTTAAAAGCAACGGAGATTGCAAGATCTCTGTTGCTTTTACTAACTGTCGCTATGTTAAAGGAGTTTAACATAGCGAGACAGCTTTAAAAAAGCAACAGAGATCTGCTGCTTTTTAAACACTGTGTCGCTATGTTAAAGGAGTTTAACATAGCAAGACAGTGTTTTATACTAACGGAAAAAGTCCGGGCGACCGGACCTTTTTCCGTTAGTATATTGAGGGATTTACAACGGGCACGCTGGTTGGGCTGGCCAATCAGCGTGCACGTTTTAGAGGAGGCATTGTATAATATTACTTTCTTTACCCCACCCTTTAACCACATATAACCCATTCCACGTGAAAATGGTATGTGCATTCACAATTAACACCCCTGGACATTTGTCCTGTTGGGTCATATATATTTGCATGTCCATTGATGCATCTGCCCTGTTCATACATCCACACCTGATGACCTGTTGCCATCACTTAACCCTGCATGTTGTTGGACTGTGTATTTCTGTTCAAATTATGCATGTGTTATGCACGCTGTTCAATGGTGTGAATATCTGGGTGTTTGGTTAATGGGAATACTAATGCATGCTGTTACAACTAATTGTGAATGGTATTATATGTCACTAACCCAAACTGTCATGACATAATGCAAAACATAGGATGACAGGGAAGGCGGGTTCCAGCGGACCCACCTCTCCCACCTCAGCTGGCGAGTGCACCTGGCACTAGTGCTGAGTCCGGACCCTCCTCCAGTGGCCCTGTGCCACCTGTGGGTGGAAGCGCTACAGGATGGGGCTCGCCCCTCTGCAAGTGTGGCCGGAGGAGAACCACCACTCACCCTCCGTAGCATCCGGACTGTGGTGCGTAGGGAGATTCGGGACTCTGTTCTCGAGCCCCTATGCCAGCTCGAGGCATGGGTGGCGCAACTAACGGGCATGCCTGTTGCCCCGCCTACACAGCCCCCAGCACAGCCCCGTCCTGGGCAGTGAAGGAACAGTGGCAACTGCCTATGGGTGGGGATATCAGTTCCACTGTTGCCATCTGTGGGCTCATGGGCTCTGGATATCCAAACCTCCATCCCCGTCAATTGTGTAACCCCCCCACATGTGTCATACACCGCCCCTGTATGCGTCTTGTTTGTCTTGTCTGTTTACCTACCCAACCTACCTCCCCAGCTGTACCAACTTCCTTCACCTGACATACCACTCTCACCTGAAAAAAAAAAAAAAGGGCACTCTGTACCCACAAAAAAATTACGCCCCATACATAGCTGCCCATTCCGCACACATGTCTGCTGGACATGGAACCTATCAATTACAATTGGCTGTACAACAAGTATTATTGTTGTCCTGACACCTCTCTCAGGGCTGGAAGGTTTCAAATGTCACACCAAATTACATACATATGCACAGCTGTTGCTGATGAAGAAATGGGCAGCTATGGGCCTTACCTACATCCCTCCTGCACATCCCAAGCTTGTTTCCCTACTATCTTACCCTCTTTGTGACCCCTTTTTCACCACTTTCCTGTCTCCCCATTTTCTTTTCTTTCAAAGAATATAGAGTGGGTGTGCGCCAGAGTAAGCACCGTTAAGCAGTTGTAAGCGGGTGTGCGCTTGTGTGCACGGAGCTAAACACCAGTGCCCATGCGTGAGTTCCGCGCAAACCAGCGCTAACCCGGTTACAACTGCTTAAAAGTGCCTTAGTCACTTTGATTGACAGGTCTTGTAGTCAGTTCAGAAGCAAAATAAAATCCCACTGGCAGTCCCAAACCCAGGACCTTGGAAACAGTAGTCTGTATGACTTACCACTAAGCCATGACTCTTATACAAGAACATTGTGCTAAAATAAATATATCATGTAATAGTAGGAATGAATGTAAAGGGAATATAGATGTGTAGTAGACAAAGCATGCCATTTAGAATTACTATCAAAACTAGTGGATTTCCATAATAGTAGTGTGTGAACAGAAACAGCCATGCTAGTTGGTAGCTAGTAGGTAATAATGTCACTATAGCACCTTGCAAGCCACACACATACTCACAGCAGGATAATCACTGCCCATACCCCACAACCTCTTACAGGAACACATCTGGACCAAGTAATAAAATATGTGGAGCAAAGGCCCAAAACTAGGGACACATTACAAATAATGTTACAACAAACGCAGACAGTTCAGAGAGTAACAGGGTCTGCATTTTGTGGGATGTTTGGAAGGGTATGAAGTCTGAAACTTGAATGTTTGTCACCATATTCTGACTTGAGCCCAGAGTGATTTGCCAGAAAAAGGTGTGCATGAGATATTGACCAAAATATGAGGCAGAAATGTGGACAACCTGCAAATATCTGTACACATGACGGGTCTGACACCACCATATTTGAATAGTTAAGAGCCTAGACATAGCAACAGTGAATGACTTACAGGGATGCCCCACAGACTCCATGTGAAATGTACAAACAGTAGGCAGAAAGGTGTAACACATGCAATGGTAACTATGGAGTCCTGAAAGTATTCACCACTTGCATGGCAGAAAAAGTGTAGTAATACATATGCTCATGCTAACCCACAGTCACAACTGCAGCATACCAGACATTTTAATGGGTGTACCCCACTGATATGTACCATTCCATGAGGCAGATAACAGATGAACCTGAAAGTCTCTGGGGCCTGCTCAGCAGCATACTCAAATACCCTAATAGATGTCAAGGCCCACACCATGGCCAGACCACACTGCATGCTGTAACACCCTAGCAGATAGAGCAAGCATTCCAAGGTGTGAATGTACATGGAAAATAGGAAAGATACAGCAGCACACTACAGTCAGGACACCTAGCAGGCATACAAGTAGTGACTGTAAAGGGCAAATATTGAAGCCTTAGCAACAAAGTGAAGCAAAAGTGAAAGGAAAGCACACACACACACACATTAACAGTAGTAGTAGTTGTAGGTGTCAGTGTACATACACAGTTAGTACAGGAAACTGGAGAAATGAATGGAGGAATGTTAATCTACAACACACCTGGAAATATGAGAGAGATACCAACCTTTACACTCACAGAACATTGTCCACAGCATAACAGCATGGTCCCTGCCCTTCAAATCTGAAAGGGCTACGCCTATCTCACATACCTTTTTATAGCACTGTTCTGAAATCACAGTGAGAACTGCAATCAGTACACAACTGGCTGCATGCAATTAGCAAATGCTGGCTAACAATTGGTGAGAGGCCATCACATGGGCATATGCAGATACCTACAAAAGTATGCTGTACTCCTAGTCCACACATGCAATACTTTCATTGCACCCTGAGAAGGACGTGAGAGACAGACATACAGACAGAGAGAGAGAGAGACAGACAGACAGAGACAGAGACAGAGAAAATTGCAATTAAGCAGACACAAACAAATTGTTCAGCAACAGCCACCTGAAAGCTGACAACTGGGAAGTGGAGCAGCAGGACAGAGAACCAGATGGCAACACAAGCAGCTGTGACAAACACAGGTAATGTAAAGTAATACTATAAAGGTCTACATACTGTGAACCCTCCATATGTGTCATTGGTCTGTATCCATATGTATATGAAGATGTGTAAAGGGCAGGGGACATACAGCAACTATCAGTGAAGGCTGTACATACATTTGTATGTGAGAGCATCTATGTGCACATATCAGTGTTGGTTGATTGTAGGTTGTAGTGCCATGTACAAAGTAGGTTTTACAGTTATGTATGTTTAGCAGTATGTTAGTGTGTGTATACAGTATGGTAGACAAACATGTTGATATACCTGTCTATCATATGGATACGTATGTATGTCAACATATGTATGTGTATATATATATATATATATATATATATATATATATATATATATATATATAATATGCATATATGTATACATACATAGAGAGAGATGTAAGGATACATAGACAGATGTAGATAGAATATTGTACAAACATATATATGTAATGCACACATACAGATATAGATATATGTAGATACATATACATAGACAGACTGATCTGACTATCTACAGGTATGACTGTATATGACGACCTTCAACACACCCTGTCCCACCCCTCTGTCACTCTCACCCCTGTGTGTCCCCCTCTCCACATCTATAGCAATATATGTACATCAATATATATATATGTGTATATGTATACATACATATACATATAGATATATCTATATACATATACATATAGATATATCTATATACATATACATATAGATATATCTATATACATATACATATAGATATATCTATATATAGAGAGAGAGAGAGAGAGAGATGTATATAAATTCTGAGTGAGGCACATGTGTACAGATGTATTTCAAGAGGTGCCTGGTGACAAAGGCATGGAGTGAACACCAGTGTCAAAACTGGTGTACCATACCACATTTCAAATCACCTACACCAGTAACCACCAGATATGTGATTGTCTGCCCACCACTGCATGTGTCAGGGGTGAACAGGGTCATAAATGTGTACAATAGTTGCCCCAATGATATTCACAGTGGCACACTATCCCTGGAATACCTGCACATGGTATGTGTCAGCGAACATGGTGTGTCAGCTATGGACATGTAGGTCAGTGTACCCTTCCACACCACATAATGGATGCCATGGTATGGACCTCACATGACAGCTACAGATATGGAGAAGGACACAGTGACATGTACAACACTGTGACAATGCACTCAAACACATTACCAATGCACAGTGACTGACAATACCACAGAGTACACATATACTACCCACATAGAGGTTACCACTCCCGGATTTACATATGTAAGTCACACCCATGACAGATGTCCAACAACCATAGTAACACCTCACACCATCCACAACCTAAATGACTGCTGTGTGTCGTCCGTGCCACTGCAATAGAGTGCACATGTGGAGGTAAAAGTTCCTACCCACAGATAAGACATACCCTGCAATAAACCACACAGTGTTAAGAAGCAAGACTCCCCATGAGTATATGTCACACATACCCCTGCTGAATGTTAGTCAGATAGGTAATATGCCATATGAGTCACCCTGTGTAACTGTGTGACAGCAGCAGGTACCATCACACCACATGTGTCACAATGGTCAGGGTAGCAGAACAGTACGCTGCTGTAGTCCCAGGGGCAATAGCATATTGTATAGTATTGTATTGTAATGTAATGTATTGTGTTGTATTGTATTGGTATGTTGAGGTGCCTCCTTCGTGGAGTGGAACCACTGCTGCTGTGCACCAGTGTACAGGTACATATGCTGTAGTCAGGCTAGTGTTACATAGGACTTCTATATGTGTGTTTAGCTCCTGTCAGAGTTTATGTAGCATGCAACTGGGGATACCATCAGGTCCCATTCATGTTGTGTATTCTGCTGTCCTGAGGGTGGCTCTCACCTGGACATCTGTGATGACAGGGAGGTTACAGTCAGCTGGGATAACTATGTCTTATTTTGGGGAGAGGGCGGGTCACACCTGCACTGAACCTGTCTGCCACAATGTTGTCAATATCTGTGGTGTCAGTGAAATATTTGTTGTTGTGTACTAACTATGGGCATAGAGGATGGATTCTGACCAGGTTGCTAACATAACTGAAGAAGGCCTTCTTGTTATCTGTAGTGTCCATCTTGATTTCCCTCTCAAAGTTGCCCATGGATGTTTGTATGATGGAAAATAGATCCTTACTAGTGCTGCTCAGACATGCCCTCCCTTTATGGAATTATGCTCTGTTCTGCAGTAGCTTCCATCTTCTGTAATACAATCTGTCTATGGCTGGGGTCCACCAGACAGGATGCTGTCCCTTTGTGGAGAGTGTCTTGGTCATATATGGGATTGCATGGTCCATGCATTCTCGGAGATGTCTGTAGAAAGCAATTGTGTAGGGGTCAGCATTGTGGGTTGTATCTGCCACTGGCCCAGTGGGCTGAAAGGATACCATGTCACTGTTACAAAGTGTAAACTTTGCATCTGTAATGTTATTCACTATAGTCGTTTGTGCTGGTGGTGGAGGTGGGATATGTATATCCAGGGCAATCAGTGTGTGGTCAGCTCACAGCAGTTGATGATGTAGACCATACAGTACCTAGATACAAACCCCCAGAGTGAGGAGGTGCTCTTGAAGTGAATCAGTGTTCTGACTGCTGGGGTTTGGTAGTATGTCGTATGGAGTGTGCCAGGTACTGTTGCACAGTTGCTGGCTGAGCACTGATACCTGGCCATTTACATGTGTATCCACCAATAGACAGACAGATGCTATATATGTGAGATATGTTGTATCATAACAGTCGAGTAGCATGTGTAGTATGTGTGCCAAATTCTGCTGACATATATTGCTAATATCAGGTTATTTTCTTTCTCAGGTACATGGCCCACCTGCGGAATCCCACTTACTCCACAGCTGAGGAAGAGGAGATACACCAGAGCCTGGTGCGGGATTATGCAATACTCTTTTCCCGCACCAGCCAGAATCAGCAGGAGAGGGCTGCACTGTGGCAAGACCTTGTCCGTCGGGTAAATGACATAGGCATGCATAATAGGACATATGAGCAGGTACGACATCACTGCAATGATTTAATTAGACATGTCCGTCAGCGTGCGTCGAATATCCACAGGCAACAGGTCACCACAGGTGGTGGGGTGGCTGCACATCCCCCACTCACCAGACTGGAGGGACTACTCATGAGTGTAGTGGCTCCAGTCTGCCAGCAACAACAACAGCAGCAGACATGCATTATGATGGAGGCTGGAGCCACGCAGCAACAAGACAGTGAACGTGCAGGTAATATGCCATATGTATAGTTGACTGTTGTGTACACTGGTAGTTAATGCATGTGTGAGGTGTGTCCTTGGTTTGTAGCTGTCACCATAGTATTTAATGTGCAAGTGTGATATCCTCAATATTAGCAGCTGACCTGTGAAAGGCGACTGTTGTACTACTGACCTGTATCATACTCAGTAACAATGGCACAGTTGTGCCCACTGACATTAGTTTCTTCACGTCTGCAGGTCCCTCTGGTATAACAGCAATGCAGCCTATCCATGCTGGTGAGTGTGTATTAACAATTCCTGTAATAGTCTTGATAGTAATAGTACTATTTGGCTCACTTAGTAGTGCTCTTTGTATGCATGTAGGTTTGTCTGTGTCTGTGTGTTGATATCACGCATACTGAGTACTGTACAATTGTGTGAAACTGTGTGCATGTGTGCATGTGTGCACCTGTGCATGTGTGCATGTGTGCATGTGTGCACCTGTGCATGTGTGCATGTGTGCATGTGTGCATGTGTGCATGTGTGCACCTGTGCATGTGTACATGTGTGCACCTGTGCATGTGTGCATGTGTGCATGTGTACATGTGTGCACCTGTGCATGTGTGCACCTGTGCATGTGTGCATGTGTGCATGTGTGCACCTGTGCATGTGTGCATGTGCACGTGTGCATGTGTGCATGTGCATGTGTGCATGTGTGCACCTGTGCATGTGTGCTTGTGTGCATGTGTACATGTCTGCACCTGTGCATGTGTGCATGTGTGCACCTGCGCATGTGTGCATGTGTGCACCTGTGCATGTGTGCATGTGTGCATGTGCACCTGTGCATGTGTGCATGTGTGCACCTGTGCATGTGTGCATGTGTACATGTGTGCACCTGTGCATGTGTGCATGTGTGCATGTGTGCATGTGTACATGTGTGCACCTGTGCATGTGTGCATGTGTGCACCTGTGCATGTGTGCATGTGTGCATGTGTGCACCTGTGCATGTGCACCTGTGCATGTGTGCATGTGTGCACCTGTGCATGTGTGCATGTGTGCATGTGTGCACCTGTGCACCTGTGCATGTGTGCATGTGTGCATGTGTGCATCACTGGTAATGTGTAGACATTGTAAACTGTGTTTCCTGTTTCCCTCCCACAGGTTCTGGTGCTGCTCTGGTGTCATGTAGCAGGGAACCTGAATCAGGTGCTGTGGGTACTGATAATGATGACATCTGTGTAATGGCACAGGAAGGTATGCCAGGGTCTGCCATTGGTCAGCCGATTGACAGTACACAGCTGTCGACCCCATCAATGCGCACAGTTATCCTGCCAATACACCCTTTGTCACCAATGTTCCTAGGTGATGGACAGCATACAGTGGGCATTGACCAGGGTAATGTGGTATCTGTGGCACATGCCTCCCCACACAGCAGCCATGGGCATGGCCCAGAGATGGTACCACACAGACAGATGTCCAGGGGTTCTCGTGGGAGCATCCATGGGCGTACTGCCCCTGTCAGACGTGCCCACAGAGGTCTTACAACCTCAGCTATGTTTCGGGCTGTCATGCAGGCACAGTCACGTATGGAACGGTACACCAGACAGGGTCTGAGGGAGCTGACAGCATGTCGCACAGCCATGACTGACAGTATGCGTGACATTGCGGCTGCCATCCGTGATTTCACCGATGTCATAGACAGACATTGTGGGGACATATTAGACTGGTTCCGCAACTACATGTCCATGAGCCAGGGCGATGGTGGGCGGTTGAGGCGTTGACGTGGCCGTATGCCAGCAACAGCAGCAGCTGGCAGTCATCGGGGATGACAATAGGGCCGCGGCTGCCCCCGTAGTGCCAGCAGCAGCCCCAGCAATGCTGGGTCTGTGCTGTCATCAGACCCCCCCAGGAGACCATGTGCACGTGGCTCTGGCCAGGCCCGACAGGGATCTGTGTCCAGTCAACGAACACCTGCTTCTGATGACAGTACCCAGTCTGGGTTGGTACCGGATACGGTCCGTAGCACCCCTGCAAGGCACAGGTACCGTGTCCATGGCCAGAGACACTGATCTGTATGACCTGGCAGGTACAGTCTGTGGCTGTCCACAAACACCAGTATATGGCAGCCATGAGGTGGAACTGTGTGCATCCATACACACATGCAAATTGACAACACCTAGGGCTACCGCATACACACACACACTGCATCAACATTGCCCCACCTTCTACTGCTGTCCCTCACCAACACACATACACATACATGTCAATCGGTGGTATCGGTGGCTGACTCAGGCATACCAAGTTCACACCCTGTGCATATGATGAAACTGTGCCACCTCCTGCAATCTGTAACAACTGTGCAGGTACAGGTTAACATGTTGCTGATGCACAGGGTGACCACATAGATGTGTAGTAATAGTATCATGTTGTTAACAGTACTGTGTGCTGAATTAATTGTGGGTATATCACAGCATGCCTGATGTAGTAAGTGTGTGATTGTCATGTACTGTTGTCTACACCCATGGTAAGTACCATAGTGTATCATCTGCACATGTTGGCATACTGGTGGTAATGATGTCAACAGAAGGCTACATACATAGGTAGCACAGGGGATAAGGTAATGAATGTAGTAATACGCAATGATGGACATGTAAACTGCAAGTGGCATGTTGCCCACACTGGACTCTGCAATGCAGATGTTTGAGGATGTTGATATGTGTGCAGTACGCTGGTACAGGACACACAGGAGCACCTAGCACTGCAAGCTCACATCTCATACCATGCTAGACAGCCCAAACACACAAAACTAACTGTCACAGGAGGGAGAGTCCCCATATATGTCAGGGATACTGTGGTGGCAGGCCAGGTAGCATACATCCTACTAAGTATGGAACCACTGAGTGAAGGCTCAGTGTCTGTTATTTGACATGTGTATTACTGCAGGTATGAGCACATGGGTTTCCATCCAGTTATTGTACATCCTGACAGTACATGGTCTGTACATTTGTGTGCGCTGAGACTGGACCCTAGCCATCTGATCCATGTATTTCCATGCACATGTGCATAGTGCCTGCATATTTGCAGTGTTACCTACTGGAAGTGGTACAGCTTGTTTGTTGTACAATGGACTACATGCAGCCCTGTTTACTGTAGCTTTGTTTGCATGCATGTTTGCTTGCAATTACCCTGGAATACTGATCACACTTGCAATGCATAGTTATAGAGCTTCTGTGGACTCCTAGTGCCATCTGCATAGCTTACTATATGTATGTCCATGTCCCACTTGACAGGATGTCACTGTTTGTCCTGTTCACATGTACATTGCCTGTGACACAGTGCATATGACTTACCTGGCATGTGTCCACGTGAGCAGTCATATATGCTACTGCTAACTAATCACAGGCACTACACCTTCACATATTCATCTTCTGTTGAACTACCTGCTTCGCTAGGGATGGCCTGCACCTGTCACCCCTGGGCTTTCAGATATTGGCAAAGGCTCTTGCTACCCCATAGTGCCTATGTTAGGCAAGGCTCAAATGACAAACCCACCTTCATAGGTATCACAAGGGATAAGAAACTAAGAGTAATGCTACCCAACGCCAGAAGTCTAAACTTCCAGATGCATGCACCCGAAACTCTCCTTGGCATGGAGAACAGCGATATCTGTGCAGTAACAGATGCCTGGTTCAGGGCTACTGAGAGCACACCAGCACTACCAGGTTTAACCTGGTTGATTTCTTTGAAACAGTCACCAAGGCCATTGACGAGGGGAAGGTGGTTCACACAGCCTACCTGGACCTCACAAAAGCCTTCACAACAATACCCCACTTGGGCATTCTAGAGAAGCTCACCAGCTTAAATATAAGCCCCTATGTCACTAGATGGATTGCACACTGGCTCAAGGACAGAACCCACATGGTTAGAATTGCTGGAGCCATGCCAGACTCCAAACCAGTTACGAGTTGTGTCCCACAAGGCTCAGTCCTGGGACCTCTCTTGTTTGGTATATATTTATCGGAGGTACAGGCCAACATGGACGGACTGTGGCTGACCAAATATGCAGATGACTGCGAACTGGCCACCATAATCGACTCTCCAGCCAACACAAGCATCTTCCAAAGGGGCATCATAGAAACAGACAACTTGTGCCAGAGCCATGGCCTTCAGCTGAACAGTGTTTAGAAAGGGAAATGTGCATCTTGTAGTCTGTTCACCTAGTTGCCAAAAGGGACATTTCCCTCACACACACTAACCCCCCTCAGCCAAAAAGATACACTTGCCATTTGCAGGATTCAAACCCCTATCTGACGACACTCGAGACAGACGCATTAGCAGAGTGTGCTATTCACATTACTGGGAGGCTTCTCTTCTCTTGCTGTACTTATAGGGTGCTGACATCATCAGTGTTTAGAAAGGGAAATGTACATCCTGTAGTCTGTTCTCCTAGTTGCCAAAAGGGACATTTCCCTCACACACAATAACCCCCCTCAGCCAAACACACACACTTGCCATTTGTAGGATTCAAACCCCTACCTAACTGTGTTATGACACTTGACACAGATGCATTAGCAGAGCGCGCTATTCACATTACTGGGAGGTTTGCCTTCTCCTGCTATACTTATAGAGTGCTGACATCATCGGTGTTTAGAAAGGGGAATGTGCATCCTGTAGTCTGTTCACCTAGTTGGCAAAAGGGACATTTTCCTCACACACACTAACCCCCCTCAGCCAAAAACACACACTTGCCATTTGCAGGATTCAAACCCCTATCTGACTATGTTATGACACTTGAGACGGATGCAGTAGCAGAGTGTGCTATTTGCATTATTGGGAGGTTTCCCTTCTCTTGCTGTACTTATAGGGTGCTGACATCATCAGTGTTTAGAAAGGGAAATGTGCATCCTGTAGTCTGTTCTCCTAGTTGCCAAAAGGGACATTTTCCTCACACACGAATTCCCCTCAGACAAACTTGCCATTTGCAGGATTCAAACCCCTACTTAACTATGTTATGACACTTGAGACAGATGCATTAGCAGAGTGCACTATTTGCATTAATGGGAGGTTTCCTTTCTCCTGCTATACTTATAGAGTGCTGACATCATCGGTGTTTAGAAAGGGGAATGTGCATCCTGTAGTCTGTTCTCCTAGTTGCCAAAAGGGACATTTCCCTCACACACAATTATCCCCTTCCGCCAAACACACACACTTGCCAGTTTCAAACCCTTACTTAACTATGTTATGACACTTGAGATGGACGCATTAGCAGAGCGCGCTATTCGCATTACTGGGAGGTTTTCCTTCTCCTGCTATACTTATAGAGTGCTGACATCATCGGTGTTTAGAAAGGGGAATGTGCATCCTGTAGTGTGTTTTCCCAGTTGCCAAAAGGGACATTTCTCTACAACAGACTTACACACACACCAACCCCACTCCCACACACACTGAGAATTTGTAGGATTCAAACTCCTACCTAACTATGCTATGACACTTGTGACAGACACATTAGCAGAGCGCGCTATTCGCATTACTGGGAGGTTTCTTTTCTCCTGCTGTACTTATAGGATGCTGACATCATCAGTGTTTAGAAAGGGGAATGTGCATCCTGTGGGGAGGCAGATGCCAAGCACACTCTGGCTAAGCTGTCATTCCCTAGGGCAAACAGCCTAGTGTTGACCTCTACACCCATATGTTTAATTGTCAAATGCACATTATTTGTTGCTGATAGACTGTTTGCACATCTTTATTGCCATAGCATTCCCTGTTTGTATGAACAACTTGTGCATCTGTGGAAGATGTTTGCATATGGGAGGAATCCACTATATAACGTATGTCTCTGTAGTCATTTAACTGTGTGCACTGGGCAGACTGCTGTAATGTGGTTGGTTCCTGGAATAACACGTAAAAATACCAGATATGTGTGGCCAACTGCTAAACTGAGATTTGGCCTAAGTGTGTGAGCATGCCGAGTTCAGCCTTCCCATGGCATGTTGTCTGACATATGTCTCATTTATCAAAGTGTGTGAGCATGCCCAGTGTAGGCCCAAGTTGCCGGGAAAATTTTAAAGGGGCTTAAAAAAACCCCCATGGTTTTTTGTGGGGTTTCAAACTTACAACTGCTTTTGTGTGAAAAAACAATTAACGGGCCCCATTTTTTGGGTTTTCTTTTCCTCCTTTCCCCGACCAAACTGAATTATGTTAGGAGATTTGACTGTGGGGACAGACCTCTTTTTGGGTAAGCTTTCATTTTAGGGCAAACAGCCTGGTTGGGGGGGTTTACACCCATGTTATTTGTTTAAATGAATACTTAAACCGGTTTCCAAAATTTGTGATTCCCCTGGGGGTAATTTTAAAAAACTGTGCCCTGTATGTTTGCATTGGAGGGGTTTTTGTCCTTAAACATTTAATGTTTGCCCTGCAAGCTGGTTGTAATGTGTTGTTCCTGGAATAAAAAGTATACCCCGGGTAAAAATCCACTCCCCCCACCTAAAATTCCTAAAATGTGTGACCATGGGGGTTCAGTTCCCATGGGTGGGGGGGTTTTGGTTTTTGGTCTCATACAGTTGTCCATGGCAGTGTGGGGCATCCTATGTGAACTCCGCCACAATTGTGGTGAGTGTTTTTAACCCAACAAAACACCTTTAAGTTTGTTTGGGGGGTCTGTTGGGGATTTAAGTTAATGTTGTGGGTAACCCCCAGGGGTATTGTGTCAATTTTTGATGGGATACTGCAACAATGACCTCCCCTTTCAACTGACAACCTTAGATTATGGGTAATTTGGGAGTTTTGAAAAATGACAGTTTTTCCTGGGTATCTATCACCTTTTGCCCCCCTTATTTCAGCCTGGGTTTAGGGAATTGGGGGGCATTCTGAACCATGGGGGTTTCATCCCTTTTTTGAATTTTTGCTACTTAACCAGGGCTTGTCCCTTTTGGGGGTTGTGTATTACAAATTAGGTTTTTCCTTGCAAACATTTTGGAAAGTCCTTAGTTTTCCTGTCCCATGGGGTATTGAAAAGGGGTCCCAACCCAACCTTGTGGGATGCCAGTTTTTCTGGTTTGTATCTGCTCTGCACTGTTTACCCTGCGTTTTTCCCGGTTTGCAACCCCCCTCCATATTTAATTTTTTGGGGGGTTTCTATTGAAAAATTGTAGAACCTTGGGTAGCCTGTTGGAAATTCCCTCATTGCCCTTTGTGTTTAAAGATCAAACAGTTTTCAGGTTGCCTTGAAAAACCCCCTGGGGGGGGGGTTCAAAGGGCCCCAAAATTCTTTTTGTCTTGGCATCGATTTTCCCAAAGGGGCAGCCAGTTTATTTTGACAGACCCCAGGCAACACCAAAAAACCCCTTTGTTTTCAGCTCTTTGGGAAAATTTTTGGTAAAGGTACTTGGGGGTTTTGGGTTTACCTTATTTTGGGGTTTTTGCTGAGGAACCCTCCAACCCGGCTGTTGGTTTTTTTTGTAAGGGTGGTGAAGATTTAATGCAGGGGCCCCATTTCTTTATTTTGATTTTTTGACCACCTTCAGGGTTAGTTTGGAAAATGGTTGTTTTGTGAATTTTGTATTCAGGATATCTTAATTCCCCAGGTTCCCCCATCAGTTGTAAATTTGGGTTACCTTTGTGTTGTAAAATTTGACTTATGGTTATATTTTAAAAGGTTACCCCACATTTTTCCCGCCAAGTGTGTGGCTTTTTCCCCCTTGTTGTTTTATGGCCTTTTGTTTGCTTTTTGTCCCTGTTTGGGCATAAAGTGAAAACCCCCGTGTAACTCTCAACATTCCCCGGAAGTTTCCTTTAAAAGTTGGGGGCCCGTAAAATAGGGACTTATTACCCGGGAAGAGTCCCCCCGAACCAAATTTTTTTTGGGTTTTTCCCCCCTTAATCCTGGTTTGAGTTTTCTGGGGGGGGGGGGATGTCCTTACCCTGTGTTCTGGCCTTTCCGGTGCAACCTCTTGTAGGGTTTATATTAGCTGGGGTTCTAAAGGCACATATTTATTTAGAACCTTTGGGAGGTCCAGCCCAAAGCTGGGGGTGGAAACATCCCTATCATTTTACTAATTATGGGGGTTTAAGAGAACAGTTAGGGGCCAAGATCTGGACGAAACCCCAACGGGTAAAAAGGGTTTTCCGTTTCAAGTAGGTCAATAACTTATGTCCCCGTGTCCCCTCCCCGATTCCCTTCCATACTTGGACCACCCTTTGGAATTTTGGGGAGTTTTTTTTTCATTATCTTCCCGGCCCAAAACTTGGGGGTTTTGGGGATGTGGGTTTTACATGCTCGGTACAATCTTGTAAGGTTTACATTGGGCCCCTGTTTTGATTGCATTCCTACTTGGGTTCTGTTGAATAGGAACCACCCTCCTTTTTGTTTTTTGGTTTTTGGGGGTGCCTGGTGGGTTAAACCCAGGGGGTTTGCTGTCAGGGGCCAGCAGGTTTTTGCCCGGAAAGATTTCTCCCTCTGGGGGGTTGGGGGGGTGCATTTGGGGGGTTTAAATTGGTTGGCAATTTTTTGTTTTTTATTTTTTTTTGGGGGGTGGGGGAGCTTTTGTTCCCAAAAGGCTCATAGGTGGAAAGGGCCCTTATTATCCAGGCCCCGGGGAAATGAACCAAGGTTGGTTTCAACTGCATCCCCCAGGCATTGGTCCCCCAAGCCCCGTGTGTGTTGCTTTGCACCTTTTTTATGTGGATTTTTTTGGAATAGGGTTTTCGCTGGGGCTCGGCCCGGAAAATAACAAGTAAGCCCAGTGTTAAACTCTCATCATTTCCCCCCAAATTGGCAAATTTTTCCTTTTTTGGGTGTCAAGTTAGGGCTTTCGCCTACAGGAGTTTGATTTCCCCGTTCAGGGGTGGGAAACTTGGATATGGAGTCCCAACAAAATCCATTTTTTTTTTGGTTGACTTTTCACCCACGGTTCGATGGCTTTTTTAGGGTTTTTGTTTGGGTGTCCTTTAACCTTGTTGGGGCTGGTTTTAAGGCCTGGGGGTGTTTTTTGTGTTTTTTTTGGGGCAGTTGTGAAGGCATTCGGGTTTTTGGGGTGTTTACCCCCTTGACATTTTGGGGGACTTTAATCCCCCCTTTTGGTGAGGTTACCTTTAGTTTTCTTGGGGGGGGGGGGGGTTTTCGGTAAGGGTAAAATTCCTAGGATTACAGATTAATTTTTGGGGGTGGTTAGGGAGTATGGGGACATATTTTTTGAATAGATGTGATTCTTCTTTTTTAGTTTTTCAATGTAGAGCTTCCTACCCATTTTTGGATGGTGGTGTCCCCCATAACCGGGGTTTTGGCATTGTGTCTTTTTTTTGGTTCTAATTAACTTTCCCCATTTTTTAATGGGTTTACACTAGGGGGGTATTTTTTGGGACCTTTTGGTTTTTTTGGGGGGAAAAATTCAACTGTTTTTCCCCGTGGGTTTTTTGGCCCGGGGTGGGTGGGTTTCCGTGTGTTATTTGGTCTGGTTTTTCCCTGGGTACACTTCCTCTTGCCTCCCGTAAGTTGCATTTACTAATGCCCCCCTTTTGGGGGGGGGTTGTTGTTCCTGGGAGGTTTTTGGTTCTTGCTTTTTTTAATTTATGATAATCCCCTCTTTTTATTTTGTCCCCAAAAAGGGGGTTTGGGGGCTTTTAAACATGTATTGATACCGGTAGTTCCCGGTGTTGGGGGTGTCAGAGGCTTTGGGGGGAGTTTTGCCCCTTTACGACCCTGGTTCCATCTGTTTTTTTTGGGACCCCATGGGGGGTTTTACCACAATTTTTGGCATTTTTTAGCTTTTCCATGTTTTCTTCCACTTATGTTTTTTAGGGTGGTTTTGGGTTTAGTTTTTTTTCAGCCTACAAACTCCTATGGGGGGGTGGCAGGGCTTATCCCAATTTTTTCCCCGAACCAGGAAAGGGTGGAGCCTTCCCAGGGGCACTGGGTAACAGCCTTTGCCAGTATCCATACGGCCTGCACTGATAGGTGCACGCCAGTCCTAGCAGGTGGAGCATCATGTCATGCTCAGCATGTCATCCCAGACTGGCACACATTGGATCCCCTTTGACTAACTGCGATACTTCAGTCAATTATTGCACTTGATCATCTCATTGTCATATTGTGGCATGATGCTTGGTGAGGGTAGGATGTTAGTCAGGGTCCTCAGGTGTGCATATAGTACATGGTGTTACATTACTTAACACATGGCATTCATGCCTCAGGTGGTGCTGCAGGCCTGCCTCTGTCAGATGGGCATATTACACTTCCCTGTACATGTTTGTGAGCAGGTCATGTCATTGTAGGCATCCATGTTATTATTTGAGTGAGTCAGAGGGGGTATCATTCCCAGGGTTCCTACTGAGCCAGTGTATGTGCTATGCGTTGCCTCTTTGCCAAGGCCAGGGCATACTGGCCACGCCTCCTTCTGCCTACTGGGCAGGCTCAGGTTGTTCCTCCTCCGAGTCACGCTCTGCCTGTGATGGCCTTGGCAATGGTGGGGGGCTGTTTGGCCCGGCCCTATGCTGGTCCTGCTGCAGCTGTTTTCGCAAGATCATATTATGTAGCATAGCACATACCATGACAATTTGGGTACATGTAGTTGGTGTGTACTGCAAGGCTCCACCAGATGTGTCCAGACACCGGAACCATGACTTGAGCAGCCCAAACACATGCTCTATTACATTACGTGTTTGTGCGTGTGCCTCATTATGGCATTCCTGTTCAGGTGTGTGTGCATTTCTGATGGGTGTCATCAGCCACGGCTCCAGTGCATAACCTGCATCCCCCACTAGGTGTCCGTGCGGGATGTCCCCATTGGCAAATGTCTGGTACAGCTGCGTCAAATGCCAGATGTGGGAATCATGGTAGCTCCCAGGACAGCCAGCATACACATTCATTATTATGCCCTGGGCATCACACACGACCTGGCAGTTGATGGAGGGAAGCCCTTGCGGTTGGTGTATGCCCTACCCTGCTCACCAGCTGGTGCTTTGATGCGTATGTGCGTGCAGTCTATTGCACCCACTACCTCAGGGTATTCCGCTATTTGCTGGAAGAGACGCATATTGCTGGCCAATACCTCACGGGCATTGGGGAAATATACATGATCATCGACATGTGCTGACATTGGCATCCAGGAACTGGTGCAGTACCCTGGAGGCTGATGCCTGTGATAACCCCATCATATCACCAGTTGGTCTCTGGAAGGTACCTGTTGCTAGTATTCTTAGGCCAACACATACCTTGGTTTCCACTGGGATGGGTTCCCCTCTGTTGGTTCTGTGTGTGAGATGTGGCCTGCACAGCTCCACTATTTGCTGCAGGAGGTCTCTGTCCACTCTATAGCGCTCTACTATCTCCAGCTCATGTAACCCGTGGTAGGTGACCCTGGGCCTGTACACTCTTCTCCGTCTCCTCACTGTGGGTTGTCTGGCACCATCTGCATTGTCACCACCCTCAGCAAGTCGCCTATGTCTCATTATGACAGCTATGGCAGCCCCTAACATTTCTGCTCTGAGTTCAGCTTTTTCAGTTTTCACTTCTAATAACTTACTCCTGTCTTGCAGTGTCTCTTGAGAGAAACATCCTTCACTGCTGTTTGCAGAGTTTTAAGTGCTGGGCTGGGCTACTATTCTGCCTGTGTAATTGCCTGCTTCTAATTGTTTTCACCTGCTAGCTCCAGCAGTATTCCCTGTTAGCTTCCTACTAAATCTGTTGCTTCCTTTTTCCTCTCTGTTTCCTCAGGGAGGAGCCGTGTGCAAAGCAGCAGAAACACGCTCACAGTGGCTTACACATGCACACACATGCTTACACGTTCAGAATCTGCTTATTTGGATTAAAACGCGTGCACACCCGCGCAAACAGTGTTAAACATCTCCCAACACACTCCCACATGCTCAGTCTGCCTTACACGTGGGCACACTGCCTTACTCGCGCTTCATGTCGCAAGACACGCAAGATGCTTACTTCAGCAAGAAACTTTGGTGTAGGCAACAGTGTACACCTTCCATTTCTTGACTTTCTCATGCTTATTTAGTGGCACACTTCTTTCCATGATATCTGTCTGACATCTATCATGTAACTCTGACCTCCAATGAACTGCATTTCTTTCTACCATTCCCCCCCGTGATGTCACCTATCTCCTACTCTGTTCCTCCTCCTTCTGTAACTCTTACACTACTCAGACTGTGCTCATTTGCTATGTGACAGCGGAATTCAGTATCCTAACACTCATTTGCATCAGATTGCCTACTAATGCTTAATTACATCTCTTAGACTCAGCTTCCCCTCTTAGCAACCACTACACGGTGGCCATGTTGGTTTTGGTCTGCAGGTCCCTGCATTGACATTCCATGTATTGCATCAAACCCACATTTGTGGGTTTATAACCTTCGTTTTTATGTTTTATACAGCGCAGCATCAGGTTACCTTGCCAATGGCCACATATTTGGCCATTGGCATGCTGCCTGACACATATGCACCCTTTATTTGGAGCTGACATGGCTCCATTATGGTTTTTGCAGAAACGTACTCAGTTGTCAACTGAGTACATTTCTGCAGCTAAAACGGCTCTTACACGGGCTGCTCTGGGCTTCCTGGATCGCTAATCATCCTCATTTGCATGCTATTCAGCTGCAAGTGAGGTGATTAGCTTATCCACGCCCACTCCGTGTAAGAGAAGTTTTAGCTTGTCTCTTACACGGACTTTGGGCTGTTCCTGGATCGCGAAGGCTGCATGGAGTCTTACACTACTCTTAGACTCCGTGCAAGCCTTCGTGAATCCTGCCCATGGTTTATGTGACCTAGGACAGAATGATGTTACAAAAATTATTTTTCCTTAAAGGTATATTGCTCACACTTACATATTGTGTGGCACCTGATTTTGATAGAGTACCCAATGAGGGACTATATCACAGTTACATTTATGTAAATATCTTGCTGAGTACATCTAAGTAGAATTTATTAAAACCTGCTGCACACTAACCACCAAAACGGCTTGACTATGGCTCTTTTAAGTATCTAAAATTACTGGTGTCAACACCACCTTGGACAATCCTGCAACATCTTCATCTGCATCAAAGGCATCACCCTTTATAGAAAGAAAGTTCTCTTCATCTGGTGTTAAATGCAAGACGTCTGAAGGCTCACCAACAAAGCTGTTGAAGGCAATTGCATTCTGTCAAGCCTGTGTCATGGCACATCCCACCATATCATTAACGCTAGATTTATGAAATGCACCAAAGTGCATGTGTGTAAGTGCTATCATTATTGTAAGTGCATTGCACTAATGTGGATGAGCTGTGCTTCAGCTCTGCAGTGTCAGCCAGAGTTCTATTGCAATTCTGTATGTACATCTCTGTCTCTCCCTCAATATATATATATATATATATATATATATATATATATATATATATATATATATATATATATGTCTGTGTGTGAGTGTGTGTTTATATATATATATATATATATATATATATATATATATATATATATATATATATATATATATATATATATATATATATATATATATATATATATATATATATATATATATATATATATATATATATATATATATATATATATATATATATATATATATATATATATATATATATAAATATATATATATGTATAAATAGATATATGTTTTATGCAGGGGGCAAACACCCCCACACCCCCTGCCACTTATATATACCAATTCCAAAATTGCATAACAGTGGGGAAAGGTCAAATCTCTACCATCACTGTATTGTGATCTCCCACATTTAAATGCCAGCATTTTTCTTTTCATGATATTTGTTCAATATTCACAATGTTTGAAAAGGTGAACATTCAATGTAATAAATGAGTCCAGTAGGTTTTAGTCAATTGTGGTTCCGATTGACATCTATTTTGTTGACACACTTTGGTTGACAAAGCAGATGGTCAACAGCTGTGCAAGATCACTATAGTACTTGTGCTGGGGAATATGTCCTTTCCTCTGTATTGTGTATTCTCAGAATATTTATGAAGCAGGTGGTGTATGGGAAATGCATGGTCCAAGGTTATACCTCTGAGAACGCATGCTATGGTTTCTTTCTTTCTTTTTTTTTTATATCTTGTGGTTGATGCTTTACTTTTCAAATTACTGAAATCTACACCTCTCTCTCTCTCTCTCTCTATATATATATATATATATATATATATATATATATATATAATGTTCATCATTGACCAAATACTCAAAAGAGAGTATACAAATTGAGCATTCTTTAGATTAAGTCTAAGAAGATCAAATAAGGAAGAAGAAAACTGCACTTCCAGACCCTCTGCTAATTGTATATATATATATATATATATATATATATATATATATATATATATATATATATATGTCAGTTTATCGAGTTTTCAGAAACTCTAAAGTAATATCAAAGAGACGATATGAACAAATTTCTGAAAATTCAAACATTAAAAAAAAACACAAAAATCTCTTTTTTAGGATTTTTCAGGGGGCAACCCCCCACCATGCTGATTATAGATACCAACTCCAAGATGACACTACATTCAGGAAAATGGTAAATTTCCCGATCCTCACTATTCTGCAATCTCCATTCAAAAGCTTCATGTTTTCAGAAATTCAATCATATCGTCTCACCGATTTGAATTTTGGGTTTCTGAAAACTTGATCAAGTGATAGGGATCCATGTACACACACACACACACACACACACACACACACACACACACACACACACACACACACACACACACACAAGCACACACACACACGCACACACACACACACACACACACACACACACACACACACACACACACACACACACATATAAATATAAATATATATATGTATGTATATATCAACTCTGAGATCATACAACAGTGGGATAAATGCAGATTCCAAGAACCTGCTGATATGAGATCTTTTAGGGATAGTACTTTTTCAATACTTACACAAATTAGTAAAATCAGAACAAAAAGAAGTAAAACCACCAGATGATGGCTTAAAAGTAGCTAAGAACAAAGGAAAACTAGTACAGTTTTGTTCATCCATTTAGGTCTTCATCAGAATTACTGAACATAAAAACTAACACATATTTATACACCCTTAACAGTGTATATACACACACACACACACACACACACACACACACACACACACACACATATATATATATATATATATATATATATATATATATATATATATATATAGGTCTACCTGAGATGGTCGACAAGCCATTTGATCGACTCTCATTTGGTTGACAATTCATTTGGTCAACAGGCAGATTTTCCCCCCTCCCCAGTGTTGTGCCACCCTGGAGTTGATATATATATATATATATATATATATATATATATATATATATATATATATATATATATAGTTAGGGGGTGTGTGGGGGGCACCACCCCCCACATAACATGCTTGTCGACCAAATGAATTGTCGACCAAATGAGAGTCGATCAAATGGCTTGTCGACCATCTCAGGTAGACCCACATATATATATATATATATATATATATATATATATATATATATATATGCTGAAACTGTTAAAATGTTAAAAAATGTAATAAACAAATTTACCACAGTTTTGCTGTTCTAATAAATTTCTATGGCCCCAATTCCAAACGACAACTTACACTGAGAGCAGGCTGACAGCAAGTCTTTTGCAACCTGGTCCTGTAATAAGCCTTTTTATCACTTATGACGAGAGCAGGTCTTTCAGAATCAGGGCAGACTTACATTGAGAGCAACTCTTTTGGAATCTGGCCCAACGAGTGTGTCAGTTACACTTAATCATGCTCATGTGTGTATATAACAGTTATGTTTCAATTACTTCCTGAAAAATGTTAAATGCCTCGATTTCCTATGAATTGCAGTTCACTCAGACTATTTTACTGTGCTCATGATACTACTTGTGATTTATGAAGGCATTAATATTTATGCAGAAATGTTATTTTCACATGTATTTCTTATATTTTATACTAACTCCCATAAAGACTGTTAGTATTATTGATATTGTAGTTGGGGATTTCAAGACATTTCCTCAAATTCAGCAATGCCTACATACAGAGACATCATACCCAGCATAGGAGGTAGGACTGTACTAGAACTTACTGAACTGAATAGTCTTATTTAGCTTTGTAATAACGCAAACTTTATAGGCCTCACACCCAGCATAGGGGGTAGGACTGTGCTAGAACTTACTGAACCAAATAGTCTTATTTAGCTTTGTAATAACGCAAACTTTATAGGCCTCACACGGACTGTGCTAGAACTTACTGAACCAAATAGTCTTATTTAGCTTTGTAATAACGCAAACTTTATAGGCCTCACACCCAGCATAGGGGGTAGGACTGTGCTAGAACTTACTGAACTGAATAGTCTTATTTAGCTAATAATGCAAACTTCAGAGGCATCACACCCAGCATAGGAGGTAGGACTGTGCTAGAACTTACTGAACTGAATAGTCTTATTTAGCTTTGTAATAATGCAAACCTCAGTGCTGTAGGCCATGCTGACTGACAACAAGAAATAATAATGAGGATGTCATTGAAAAATAACAATAATAATAATGATAATAATAACAATAACACCCATTTGTTAACCAGATAGGAGCACAGGACACACAGTTCCTTTTCAGAGGCAACAAAGGCACAATATCTGGTTAAGGACTTACTCAGAACAGCAAATGTGGGCTGACAGAATCAAACCCTGTGCCAGAAAAAAACACAGCTCACAGCTTTACATTCATAGGTAGGTACTAGGCTATCTGCCCGAAGGCATTTATAAGCCTAGCTGGAATGTGTTGGCTTTCGCCGCCCCCTTAGATTAGATCCCTGTGCCTCTGTCCAGCAGAGCCACTGAAGTGATCCCGGGGTAAACTTTCTGTTTCCCATTCACTCGTCAAGGTTTCTCTTGAAGAGGGTTAGAGAGGAGCTCTGTCTAATGTAGATTGGAATCTTGTTCCAGAGCATGGGAAGTCTCTGGGACAGGAATTTATCATTTTATTGTTGTGGTGAGGTTTAGATCCCTGGAGCATGTGACCCGAGGGGATATGGTTTTCTTTAGGTGGAGCATGTCTATCAATTCTGGGTTGGACATGGCCTTGTATGTCAGGCAGAGATCACCTCTGAGTAGGCGGTATGCAACTGAGTACAGCTTGAGTTTCTTCAGTCAGGCTGCATAGGGCATCTGCTTGATGCCAGTGATCCTCTTGGTGAGGTACTTCTGTAGTCTTTCAAGTTGTTGCAGGTGTCTTGTAAGGTACATCCCAAATGGGATATTGTACTCTATGATGGGTCTGATGAGTGATGCATAGAGGGGCCCAATTACCTCTTTCGATCTGGATGCAAACCCTTTTGTGATTAGGTGGGCCACGTAGAAGGATTTTCTAACCACTTTGGCAATGTGATTATCAAAGAAGAGGTTACTATCTTCTTGGGTCCCCAGATCCCTTATTATGTCTTCCATATTTAGGAGGCTACCGCCTATGTGGTAGTTTGTGAGTACTTTGTTTTTTCCAAAGGGAATGACTATGCACTTTTTAGCATTTAGCTTGAGGCCATGGTTTTGACACACCTATCTGTCTCAGTGAGACCCTTTTGGAGGATGTCTGTGTCAGCCAGTGAGTTAATTATAGCCCTTAGTTTGCAGTTGTCTGCGAACTTTGCCAGTCATAGTCCTCCTGTGCTTGCCTGTACCTCTGAGTAGTATATGCCGAACAGGAGGGGTCCTAGGACTGAGCCCTGGGGAACGTCACTTGTAACCGGATTAGAGTCAGACCTAGCTCCCGCAACTCTTACCATGTGGGTTCTGTCCATGAGCCAGTTGGCAACCCATCTAGTGAAGTAGGGGTTTATGTTCAGGCTGGTGAGCTTATCTATAATACCTGAATGGGGAATGGTGTTGCAGGCCTTTGTGAGGTCTAGGTAAGCTGTGTGCACAACCTTTCCCTCATCTATAGCCTTGGTAACTGTCTCAAAGAAGTCCACCAGGTTTAGGAGGCATGATCTGCCCTTAACAAAGCTGAACTGGGTAGGGTCCAGTGTTTGGAGGTTTCCAATGTCTCTGTTAATGAGATCCATGATGATGTGCTCCATAGCTCTGCAGACCAAGCTAGTCAGGCTTACAGGGCGATAGGTCCCAGGGTCCGTTGTGGCTCCACCTTTGTGGAGCGAAATAACAGTTGCTGTGCACCACTCTGTGGGCATGTAGCCTGTGGAGAGGCTGAGTTTAAACAGTGTGTTTAGGTGAGGGTTAGTTCATCTTTAGCTCATGTAGGATGCAGCCTGGGACACAGCCCAGTCCCATTGATGCTGTGATTTTGGCTTTGGAGAGGGCTGTTTTAACCTGAGTGTCTGTGATTTCAGGGGCACTACATTCTTCTGGTATAGTTATGAGCCCTTTTGGGGGTGAGAGGGGGTTGAAGTTTGCACTGATCCTGTCTGCCAGGATGTTGGCTATATCGGTCAGTTCAGTGTATTTTGTGCCATTCTGCACTAACTCTGAGCAGATCTGAGAATTGCTACTTAGATTCTTGACATAGCTAAAAAATGCCTTGTGGTTATCTTTAGAGTTCATGGCAATTTTTCTTTCGAAGCTAGCCTTGGATTATTTTATGAGGGAACATAGTTTCTTGCTGATACTGATCAGGGATGTCTTCCCTTCTTGGGATTTTACTCTTTTCTGTACTAGTGTCCTCCTTCTATTGTATAGCTTGTTTATGGCAGGGGTCCACCAGACTGGTTGTCTTTTCTTGGAGGAGTGAGTCTTGGTTTTGTTTGGGATAGCATGAGCCATGCATTCTTGTAGATGCCCATAGAGTGCATTAGTAAAGGATTTTGCAGCTTGGACAGCATTAAACTTTAGCATGGTGGCTTTGAAACTTCCCACCTCGGTCTTAAGTAACGTGAAGTTTGCTTTTGAAAAGTTTTTCATGGTGGTTTCTTTGACCAGGGGTGGTGGCAGAATGTGGATATCCAGAGGGATTAGTTTACAGTCAGATCTAACCAGTGAGGGGTTGACCTCCTGTGTGGAACACTGGTGGCCCATGTTGGTGATGACCAAGTCCAATATGTTGCCACCTCTGGTGGCGGTGTTGACCAGTTGATCCTGGGCATTTGAGTTTATAAATTCTAGGGAATGTTGGGCAAGGGAGTTTGTACTTGAGTAGTTCTCCCAGTTAATGTTTGAGTAATTGAAATCACCCAATATCAGGGTATTTGGTAGGACCTTTATGTTTCCCAGTGTTTCCAGGAATGCGGAGTGGGGGTCCTGGGACATGGTGGGTGATCTGTAGCAAGCTATAACTTGAATAGCAGTTTTGCCTGTTGTTAGTTGCAAGTGGATGATCTCTGAAGCATTGTGCTGTGCCACTAACCTGGAGGTGTGGGTATCCTTGATGAATATGGATACTCCCCCGCCTTTTGTATTTCGGTCCAGGTTTTGTGGACAAAATGTATGGTATGAGTTGTAGCCTGGTAGTGCTGGGGTGCTCTCTGGACCCTTAAACCAAGTTTCTGTTACTGCACATATATCAATTTTCTCCATACTGAGGAGTGCCTCGTGCATGCATTTTGAGGTTTAGACTTTTGGCATTGAGTAGCATTACCCTCAGTTTTTTGTTACTTGTGCTATTTACGGTGGTGGGTTTGTCTTATGAGCCTTGCCTAAAACAGGCACTATAGGGGTGGCAAGAGCCTTGGCCAGTATTCGAAAGCCTAAGGGTGACAGGTGCAAGCCATCTCTAGCGAAGCAGCGTGGCTTGTCGAGCATGTCATCCCAGGCTGACAGACACTGGATCCCCTTTGAATGACACCAGAAGCTTAGAAAATTGTTGAAAATGATAATTTTTTTCTCTATACCATGGTATCATTCTTGGTGAGGGAAGGATGCTACTCAGGGTCAGGATCATACCGGCCTTGGCTACATGATCAGAGAGCTCCTCCATGTCTCTTTTCATGTAGTCTAGGGAGGTATGGCTCAGGTTCACACCAACATGGACAATGACAGAGTCATATTTGTACCTGTTCTGGAGTGACCTGAGTGCTTGTGTTATGTGGCAGATCCTGGCACCCAACAGGCAGCTAACAGTAACCTCCTCCTTGTTCTGCCTAGTGAGTGGGACGTCAGTGTGCCTGACTATAGAGTCACCTATTACTAGTGTGTTGGGTATGTTATTTTGCCTTAAGGGCTGTGATTGTGTGGCACACTGGTTTTGTGAAGTATGTGTTTCACAGTTTGTGTTGGGGGGGGTGGAGATTGCTTGGATGTCTGCTTTGGAGGTCTCTGTTGCTTTTGCAGATTTTTATTTAGCACCTCCGAGTATGTTTTGGTGTATTTATGTGTGTTTTTTTGCCGGTGCTTGTTTCATAGGTCTATGTGAGACTGGTGGTGTGATGCAAGTAATTCCCTTTTCCTCTTGACTGCTTGGTCCAGTCTTGGGTTAAGAGAGCTTAGCCTCCAGTTTATCTGTATAATTTCATCTCTCGCATGTATTAGTGTTTGGTGGAAGGAGGAGAGGGTTGTCTGTGTACATGAGGCAATTGTAACATTGCCTCAAAATGCCCAGATTCACCAGTTGGACTGGAGAGTACACCTGAAACTGCCCTTTGGACATGCCTGGATCAGTACAGTGAACTGTTTTATTTATTGGCTGGTAAGGTCAAATAGAGACCTTTTTCCTTCTCTACATTATAGGGGGGGTCTAGTGCTTGCTATGAGTTTTCAGCAAGTGCCAGTATGAGAAGTGAATGGTTTGAGTGTTTAACTTGAAAGTTTGTCTAGTTCCAAGGGAAAAATTGAAGAGTAGACTTTGTGGAGCTGGGAATAGTTACACCCTAGCTAACCTGTGCTGCCCAGCACTCAAAACCATGCACATGCGGGTTTTATAGCAGGGAAATGAAAGAGATAGAAATTAGCTCAAAATGGCCAATAAACTACTAATTTCTGGGCTGAAACCACTCCTCCAGGGACAGATAGGCTGCTCAAAGCTCCCTCTCTCACAGCGAACAGAGAAACTTCCTTCTATCCAAGTAAGGTATGGGCAAACACAGAAACTTGTAACACAGCCCTGAATTCAGCACTAACCTGAAAACTGGACTATACTAACTTAGAAAGGCAGGAAAACAAGTATTTTTTTTTTTTTGTTTTTTTCAGAAAATAAAGCAGATACAATAAAAAAATACTTTAAATGCACAGAAATGGCTATCACACTTGAGTGTATAGCCTACAACAGTTAAACAGGTAATGTAAACACAACAACGACTTTGTTAAAGTGCAGGCAGTAAAATAAGTACAATATGTAGCTGAAACAAGCTTTTTAAATCATAGAAACTCTAGAAAATCGGCGTTTTAGGCAGAATTAGCTACAGGCAGCAAGAAAATGTAGACAAATGATACTTAATCACTCCAAAGTCTCTCTACTGCTGTAGAACTCTACAGGGCACCAGGCAGGAGCTTGCTGAGCTGTATGTTGTGTCTTTCGGCTTTTCCCGGTTAGGGGTTGCCACAGTGAAACTCTGGTCTGCTAATGATTGGTAGTTGATTTTTATGTGCCAAGTTACCAGCCCTGACGCACAACCTTCAACGAAGGTCCGCCCATTCATGCATGCCTCCACACAGAAGACACTCTAGCTGAGAATCGAACCGGAGAGCGTCTTACTGTGAGGCGACAACGCTATCGCAGCACCACCACCGCAGATACAAAAGCCTTGCAAATGTGAGTTTTATAGCAGGGAAATGAAAGAGATAGAAATTAGCCCAAAATGGCCAATAAACTACTAATTTCTGGGCTGAAACCACTCCTCCAGGGACAGATAGGCTGCTCAAAGCTCCCTCTCTCACAGTGAATAGAGAAACTTCCTTCTATCCAAGTAAGGTATGGGCAAATACAGAAACTTGTAACACAGCCCTGAATTCAGCACTAATCTGAAAACTGGACTATACTAGCTTAGAAAGGTGGGAAAACAACATTTTTTTTTCAGAAAATAAAGCAGATACAATCAAAAAACACTTTAAATGCACATAAATGGCTATCACACTTGAGTGTGTAGCCTACAACAGTTAAACAGGTAATTTAAACATAAAAATGACTTTGTTAAAGTGCAGGCAGTAAAATAAGTACGATATGTAGCTGAAACAAGCTTTTTAAATCACAGAAACTCAAGAAAAATCTGTGTTTTAGGTGGAATTAGCTAAAGGCAGCAAGAAAATGCAGAAAAATGATAATCACTCCAAAGTCTCTCTTTTGTCTCTCTCCTGCTGTAGAACTCTGCAGGGCACCAGGCAGGAGATTGCTGAGCTGTATACTTAAACCTTGATGAGCTGTATACTTAAGCCTTTAATGTCATGGCAATGATGAAGATGCACATTAAAAGGAGAACTTTAATGGCATTAATTCCTTGTATCTTAGACTGGATACTTGAAAATCGGTTACAACCATAGCAACACCTGCAGGAAACTTACCTTCATGAAACTGATTATCTGCTGTGGTTAACATGCTAGTAAACTGTTCACTATCAGATTAATAAATAGGTCAGTCCCCTTCCTCCCAGCTTAATTATTTGGTGCCTCTAAATATTTCAACTCAGAAATGTTAAGCACTGTGTGAAACAATCTTTATTTGCACAGCATTTCATCTTTGCAGCAAAGGCATGCACATTATAAAATAACTTATGACCTACTCCACTTAGATTCATAGAGTAACATGTACAAAACTAAATAATATAGTACATGATACAACAAAGGAGAAAAGGAAAAAAAAAGAATTCTCCATTTTTGCACATGGGTTTGGGGTGTCACTGTCACATCAAGAGTAACAATTAAGAAGAGCAAATATTAACACTGTAGCATTTGTTCTTCCATACCACACATACATGCTTATGCTCACACCTATGGCCAATTTAGTGTGCTCAAACCACCTATTGCATGTCTTTGAAATGTGGGAGGAAACTGGAACACCCAGAGAAAAAAAATATGCAAGCAGAGGGAGGATGTGTAGAGTCTACACAAAAGGCATCCCAGCCAAGTTCAAACCAGAGAACCTCCTGTCTTGAGGTGACAAAGCTACATGCTGCACCACTGTTCTGCCCTCTTTTACTCTTATTTCTTTCATATCTCTACAGATTCTGAATATACCTCTCAACCTCTTAGAGCAGAAAATCTGGACAAAGCCACAAATAATGGGGGGGCAAAAGCCCAAAAATAGGGGCACTTTTTCAATATTACTTTTCCATACATAGACAGTTGATAGGCTAACTGCTTTTGCATTAGCATTACTTTTCTGAATGATATGAAGTTTGAAACTCAAATGCATGTCATTATTTTTCTGACTTCAGCCCTCAATAATTTGCCAGTGATTTGCCAGAAAACAGGCCAAAAATATGAGGTAAAAATCTGGACATTCTGTGAAAATCTGGACAGTTGAGAGCTATGATGCTGAAAAAGTTAGCTATAATAGAGATCAGTACCAGGAAAAAGTATCCCATTGTATGTCTTGAACTCATTTAACTATGAAAGTATTCAACAAAAGGAAATAATATATATGTATACAACAAAATAATATAATGGCATTACTTAACTAAGCAACAAAAAAGAAAAAAGTCAGCGTAACAGGTTATTACGGTTAAAGCATCCATAAGTGGTCAGTAAACATGTTATTATACTGAATCAGTTATTTTGAAAGAAATGTAGTATGTCAATAATAACTACTTTGAAAGTGAAAACATACCTGATGTTAAATCAGTACTTGTCAGTACTTATTGATACACTACTTCTCCATAGATAATGTAAGGCCTTTCATTAAAAAAAATAATAAAACAGTCAGCCAATTTACAGTAAATAAAAGTAATAGCAAAGAAGGTACAATTGAACCTTAACCAGTACTTGTCAGTATTTACTCAGCCCATTACTAATATCAGCATATGCATAATTGATTACTGACAGTGTAAAATTTAACAATACATTGTTCCTTTTCTCATTTCTGTATCATTTAATAAGTCATCTTGTATTTAACACTTAAGATTCCTTTTTTTTTTCTCTCCATCTCTCACCTTTTTTTTTTTTTTCATTTTTCTGATTTCTGCAGGTACAGCACGCCCAATGCAATTTAGCTGCAACCCTCCAGAGTGAGGGCATTTTCATAAAAATATGCAACATTTCTGACTTTACTTACAAATGGACTTTTCTGCACATAACTACACTCATTTCTTGTCCATTTATGCTGGCTAAAATGTGCAAAAGTACAACAAACATTCAGTTGCAAAGCTGAGAAATTTGAAAATTGATGCAGCATTTTTGCACTCTGCTCATTTGCATATGAGCATAATGGCACAATTTCACAGGTTCCCTTGATGCATCTGTGAAGTGTGGGACTATAAATACCACCCACAGTTTTATAGTCAGTTACTTGCAACAGCCACAATAACAAAAAATATATAAACTTTCATGTTATGGAAAAATAATGGAGAAGGTAATATTGGATAAGTTATTGTTAGAACTGAACAGGTTGAGACTTAAAACCATATATCAGCATGCATATGTTAAAATTGGATGTATTACCACCTGTAACACGATGTTCTATAACAATATAATAACAGCTATGAATGCAAAATTGTGCTGTGATGTAATTTATATAGATTTAACTTCAGCATTTGACAGGGTCATACACATAACACTGATCAATAAATTAGTACAACTAGGTATTGATGTACTCTTGATAAGATGGATAGCTGCATGGCTTACAAATAAGACATGGCAAGTATCATACAGCAACTGGACAGGCAAATTCCTTGGTTACAGTCAGAGTGTCCCACAGGGCTCTGTCCTAGGCTCTTACTTGTTTAGATTGTATCTTTCAGACCTAACTTTTTCATCTGAGGTGTTCTACTGTCTATATGCAGATGACCTGAAATTGGGCAAACTGATTACATATGTTACAGATACAAAAGTCTGCAAAATAACTTGACTAAACTGACCATTTGTGCACAGGAGAATAATATGCTGATAAATACATAAAAAACTAAGCATATTAGATTTGGTTGGCATAAACTGAAAGGTGAGTATTTAATACAGCACACAGTGATTGAAACTGTAAACTCATTTAAGGACCTGGGTATATGGATAGATTCAGCTATGAGTTTTTCTAATCATATCAGCAAATTGGTTAATGATAGTTATAGAACTATAGGTTGTATAAAATATTTATAAAGTCTAGGCAATCAAAATAATGAAGTCATTGTGTGTTAGCTTTATTAGACCCAAACTTGATTTATGGAATAACAATATGGAAACTCTATAAGAAAACAAGCATGAGTAAACTGGAAAGAGTACAATAGAAATATGCCAAAAGCATCCATGGATGTAAAAATTTAACTTATTATGAAAGACTAAAATATCTGAGCTTGTACAGTGTCTTTTACAGATATCTAAGAGGAGTCTTATTCAGGTATATAAGGGCATTTAGTGACAAGTACCTCTCGGAATGTTTGCGGTTAACAAAAAGTACTAGAGTATCATCAGACAACCTATGGTGGAGCTTCTATAGGAATGAGAAGTGTACTAATTGTTTCCCTGACAGAGTAGCTGATGCATGGAACAGACTACCAAATTACATTAAAGCAAGTACTAGTTTAGATATTTTTAAGACCAGCCTGGATACTTATTATGGGAACAAGTGTTTTGGTATATTGGCAAGCTAGAAGGGCATTAATGGCCATGCTTGAAATATTTGTATATATGTATGTCTAGCTGCTTGCCTGAACTTATATTTGCGTTCAAGCAAGAGCGGCAGCCTGCATAATCTAGAACATGCTCTAGACCCTAGCTTCAATACAGTGGTCTTCAAGCTCTTGGGACTCAACTACTTGTAGTAGAACCATAATTAATTAGTACACTAAGATAATAACCAACAGAGTACAGCCAACTTCAACTTTAACAATCAAATTGACTTGGAAAGAAAGACTGAGCCTTCACTAAACTGAGCTGCAAAAGGAAGAACTGAACCTACAGTAATTGTTATACCTCAGGTTATGAATAAACTTAATATATTTTACTGAAAATAAATAATGCAAATAAGGTATATCACAAAAAATAAATATATCCCCAAAACACACATACATTCTTCGAACAGAAAAGAGCCCACTCAGAACACAAAATGTAGCTCAAAATATACACATAACCAACAAAATACATGTAGACAGCCACACAACTTAAGAAGGCAAACTACAACTCAAAACCAATTCTGTCCTCAGCATACACAACATGAATGAACAAACTTGCACACATACATCTGAAGTGCAAATGAACATTCAAACAATAGCTTGAAGTACAGTTATACAAAAGTAGAAAACAAGCCCATACAAACACAGAATTATGCTGCCTGATGTCCTTCCATATTACTGTTGCAGCATACTAGGGTCACTTCAGAGAAATGCAAAGCAACCACCAGATGATCTTCTAGGCTTTCATTATCCTCAAGAGAGATGTCTGGGGGAGGCTGGACAGCAGCTGTATCAGACCTAAGTTCTTGGCCTTTTTCTTGGCAGATGGCTGACCCTTGTAACAGGAAGATTCTGCCATGGCACCCTGAGTCAACAGCTTAAGATGTTGGCTCTTGAGATAAATAGATAAAGAGGAAAGATGACTACCTAGGGTCTTAGGGAGAATGGGTCTATATTATATGTTCGAAGTTTGAAACCTTTGAACATTAAATAATCAAATTTAAATCTTCAAAGTTTCAAACATCGAACATATAATAATATTTATTTTTTTATTTTTTATTTATTTATTTTACATTTGTTAACCGGGAGAGTCCGACTGGATACATGTCCATTTTCAGCGGAGGCCCGGGGAGAAAAGCTCCAAGTACATAACAGACATATGAACATTGTTAATGCAAAAAAAAGGAAGATAGTTGAGTTCTAAATACAATATAAAGATACATCACATCTTGGGAAAAAAAAACAAACAAACGGAGCTTACCTGAGTAGTGTAGGCAGATATTTTAGATATGTTCGAAGTTTTATAACTTTGAACATTTAAATTTGATATTTAAATGTTCGAAGTTCTAAACCTTCGAACATATGATATAGACCTGGGACAACAGCCTGGCAGATAGAACACTGCGTATTGCTGTGAGATGGCACCCAAACAGAAAAGACACTGGTCAAGATGGTCTTTATGGGGAGTCTGCCTCCCACCCTGTCATTTTCCTTTTCTGGATGACATGAAGGCAACAACACTAACTAAAAAAGAAAGGTAATACAAAACCAAAAACAGAGCACTTATCTGAAATCAACAATGTGATTCAGACTGGCAACAAAGAAGTTTTGAGTGTGTGCATCTGTACATCACCTTTATGCCCTTCTCCTTGTACATGGAGCATACGTGTGACATACAGTGCCTATAAGTACTAGAGGCTTTGGTTTAATGACTGGATGTTGAGCTATCCTTGGCAGGAAATCCCTTAGGTTAAAAATGCTGTGACAGCGAAGAGAAGGACATGTACTGTAATGGTAAGATTTTACACAACTGTACTTTACTCATTCAAAACTATTACTTGGCAACCATAAACAATGACAGAAGAAGCCCAACAACAAAGAAAAGCAATGAATGTGTTCAAACATGCAAACCATGCAAAACATACATTATAAAATAGATTTTACATTAATACAGATACACATGCAACTAATCTTACAGCAGCATACATATAAATAAACAGAAACACAAAATCCAAGTAATAAATCAATAAATAAATAAATAAATAAAGAAATACATTATAAAAATCCTACCAATACAATCTCAATAAAACCCTACCCCACCCCAAATAAAAGTACATGATCCATAATAAATACATATATCAAGACTTACCTTTTGAAGATGCCCATGAAAAGTCCAGCAACAAAAATAAAATAAAAAAATAGCAAAATAAAAAAATAACACTAAGGCTACAAAAATTACACCAACATTCCCTCCAAAAATAAAATTAAAAAAAATTAACAATAACTTCCAGACACAGTATCTGTTAGAAACGTTTTCCAATCCAAGACAAAATGGTACCTACAAATGCTGTCCGAAAGCCCAGAATTCACCTCTTACCACAATGGTGCTTCCCAAACAGAACTGGACCTGAGACAACTTAAACCATAAAGTCACTAAAGTCACATAAAAAGTATTAAGATAAAAAAATGGGAACCCTTAGAAGACCAGACATTACACTAAAGTTTTTTTAGGAAAAAAAATTCCCAAATCAGTCAATTCATAAAACTAAAATGCTACACTAATAATTGTCCTAATGTGGAAAAAAATCAGATGAAAAGAATAGAAAACAATATTGTACACAAAAAAGTTAAGTCGTCTAGGAAATAAACGTACCAATGGCATATTTATTATAAAAATTTAAATCATTGGTAATCTAGGGTATGGGAACTTATCTCATGACTCAATGCTTTACCATGCTTTCTGTTAACTGATTTGTAGAACGTAGACCCTATATGGTCACCACAACAACTTACAAGGAGCTGCTGTAAGCTGCTACAACACTGCACTGATAGTCTCTATAAATATGTTTCATGTGGGACTTTCACCCCAGCCATCCCTTACTTTGTATGTTAACTCCATGGTCATGCAACTGCAGCCAAAGATAAATCTCCTACAACAGTTAACACATATGGATATAGATACAGATACAGATACAAATATAGATTTAGATATAGATGTGTGTGTGTGTGTGTGTGTGTGTGTGTGTGTGTGTGTGTGTATGTGTGTGTGATAATGCATAAATATACATACATGTACACATATGCACACACACACACACACACACACACACACACACACACACACACACACACACACACACACACACAGACTGAAATACAGAAGACAAAAGACTGCAAGGACTGTGGGATCCACATTTAGAAAAGCAAAAATATGTAAAAAACTTACAGGAAAAAATGAATGAAACATAATACAGCATTAGGTTATTCAGTCACTAATATGTTACATAATTTATTTTAAAGTAGAAAAGGAAGTTCTAGGAAATCATAAAAAGGGCATGATCAGATGAAAACGAAAATACTGTACATAAATATGGACTATAGGAAGCAATGTGGTGTAGAACAACATTAGTGTATGTTGCTGAATATTAATAAAGTGCATTTCTTTGTTGCGGAATTGTGAATACATATGGATAGTATATACTGAAAATATTAATATTTTGTTCCTGCATTATCAAAAAAATATTTAAATAAATTGCTTGGTGAGCTGTTAATTAATGTAAGGCTTCCCTCTAGTGGTTGCATGTGAATATTGACACAGGTTTTTTTTTTTTCAGCGTGGATGTCACTTGCCCAGTGGCTGTAGAATGCTTCTTGTTTCCTCTTTGGCAGGTTTGATCTTTTTAGAACTGTGAGAATTAAGCCACAAAATACATTTACGACATCTGCAATTCAACCACCCTTTTTAACATGCAGATTATGCTAGAGTTGAACAAAAGAGTGCAAATCCTCCACAACCAATGCCTTCCCATTGTTTATTGTTATTATATATTGGCTGAAATTTGTTTTGGTGCCCTCATGGTCTAACAGAAGTATAACTTAAAAGTATTACACAACCCCCTCCCACACCATTAATTATTACTGTTTAAAGCTCTCATGGTCTAAAAGAAACACCTATAGATAAATACTGCAAATCTCTCATGTTCAACATCAGTGATTGGTGCAAGACACTGAGTGTTGTTTGTTTTCTTTTCTTAAATCTCTTCCTACTTTTCATGTTTTTGCACTGTGTCACAGTACACATATTTATAAAATAGTTTGTGCTGTCTTTTTTCTGCACAGGGTGTGTGGTGTTTATGTAGCATGACATGAGTAAATATTTGTTTGCTGCATAATTTAGGTAAAAAAAAAAACTGGACTTGAAGGTGGACAGCTCAGGCAGATTTAGAAGTCGTTGGCGACTTTCTAGCCAGATGAAGTAGTAGATGTATCTAGTAAACATACCTGGCATCATCTTACTATAACTAAGTAATAAAAATAGCAAAGGAACATGGGATTTGAAGAGAAAGAGACAATGCCTCTACTGAAACATTGAAGGCTGTAAAGATTATTTGCTTCAAATTTGAACTGAAGCTTGGTTGTCATGTACTGCTGACGTGTACTGCTGCACATGTATGCAGCTTGGTGATAGAAAAATGAGGTTTAGAACAGACCGTTTTGTCCAGGGACATCTTCAAGGTGGGGGGTTAGTTATAGTAGGATTTGAGAGGATGGGGGAGGATAGGGTTAATAGGAGTGGATGAGGTTTGGGAGGAAGTGTGGTAGGGTAGGGAGGGACTTAAAGGATGTTAGGCAAGTGTAATTGAAATAGGAGTCACATTTTGGCATGAACTTGCTACTGCAGGTTTTCATCTATGATGACCTATGGTGGTCAGTAGGCTTTAGAATAGTGACTATGGAAGAGGTGAGTAATGTTCAATAACAAGGGTTGGTAGTAGTAATATTTATTTATTTGGGGGATGGTCTAGTGTCCTTTTCAGTGATGCAGACTGGAAAAGAAGGACTGTTTCCATCATGGTTTCAGCCATTTTATTACATGGGGTTTAGGTAAGGTAATGTTGCTAGGCTATCCATTGAGAGTGATGCTAATGCAAATCTGTCATAAGGGGGGAGTTACTGACTTGCTACCATTAATAGCAGAAGCTTTGGCATCTTGAATTTATTTGGCTCACTAACCTGATGTGAGCAGCAGGTGGACTGGTCCTGGTTCCAGGGTATTGGGGGCTCAATTTTGTTATTGCTCTGCTTTGTTCAATTTTCACCTCCGTTACAGGAGGTAAGTTTCATGGTGGAAAGTTTTCCCAGGCACTGTGCTGGCCCTTCTGGGATGTCTGTTGCTGCTTTCTCAGGCTTAAGGTGCATCCTTGTGACAGTGGGGACAGCGCACCTGCGCTATCTACTTGTCTTCTCATTTATATATAAAAAAAAAAAAATGATAAACAAAGTGGTGTAAGGAATGTAAGTTATTCCATTCATTGATGGAGTTTTTTTGTGGTTGTTTCAGTGGAAGGGGGTTGCCTCGGCATTGCATTTCAGTGCTCTGTTTTGGAGGCCAGTCTAGCTTGGGTTTCACTTTGGCATTGGGTGTGCTGGCGTCTTAATTGTTGGCAGCTCTACAGGGTCATTTCCAGTAATAATGATAAAAAAAAAAAAAAAAAGGTAATGGAAAAGATACAGAGGTTGTATGAAGGATTCTGTGGGCACATCATTATTATTGTGCCACAGCACCAAATGGAAGGTGGTTATCTATCGGGTCAGCCTTGTTTTGCTTTATAGGAGTTGGGTTGAAGAGATTCAAGGACTGTACTGCTTGTCTTTTCGCAGGCTGTAAGGCTCTGAGGTAGGGGTGTATTCGCGCATGCATGATGTGGTTTTCCTAATCTGTAGCATAGGAAGTGTGCTCGCCCTGGTAAGTTGTTGGGGGAGGGGGAAGGGTGTGCACCAGACCTCTGCTAGGCATATCTTTCCACTGAGCAGCTAACTTTTAAAATTACAGAGCTTTGCAGAATGTCCTGAACCTTGTTTCATACATTTGGTCCATTAAAAAAAAAAGTGGGTTTTCTGACAGTTTGGTGGTGAAGCATTCAACATTAAAGTTAGGAGATAACAGCATACATTTGGTTCAGACTTCATAAACCAAACTCATGTTCATGCAGAGCTTGTTATTCTATCAAATTAAGTTTGCTAACAGGTTGAGAGGCATGCACTGAGAGCCCGTGTTTTTGCCTCATTTTTGGGTTCATTTTCATGGCATTGTGGTTGGCTGGCAAATTACTGGCAAGTCATTAAGGCTTGACGTTAGAGGGTGATGGCGGATGTTTGAGTTTCAGGCTTCCTACTCTTTGGAGGGTTCATGTTGGCCTAAAACATTTAGACTTGTTAATGAAGCACAAGGACAATCTGTGTAGTGTAGCCACCATGTGGCGACCTGCACTGAATTTGGGCTTTACATTGTTAGAGGTAGGTGCGAGTCCGGTTTACTTTGGAAATTTCAGTATAGTGCATACCTCTCAAAACGAGCTAGGGATTTCATACTTACTGAATTTCCTCATGTATATTAAAGAAAAAAAAAGTGCTTTCCTCTTACATGTTTAGAGTGATGGCACATGTTACTGATACACTTCCAGCATAATGTAAGCATATAGTACTGTAAAGAAATGACATAAGCAATAATGCACTATGAATGTCTCAAATACCTTGCCTTTAAAATAGCTTTTTATCATGCAAGTATCATTCAGTCCAGGCAATCTCTTGGTATTTACATAATCCATTATATTCTGTCATCTCATAGGTGCCACAAGGGTTTCAATAACTGAAAGGAAATGCTATCCTTGTTTGGTTGTAAGTGGTGTCTGCTGAGATTTAACTTTTGAAATGGAAGAATGGTGGCAGGTGGTTGTAAGTGGTGTCTGCTGAGATTTAACTTCTGAAATGGAAGAATGGTGGCAGGATTGGTGGGCTGCTTGTGTGTTGTTGGGGATGTTTTCAATTGTTTCAGTAACTGTTTATTTTGTTATGTGATAGGGTTTTAGAAGTTAACTCTACCTACCTTGGGTAGTGGGGACGGGGTATACGAATGATGTTTGGCCAGATGCCGCAATGGTTTTTAGTTTGTTGAAAGTGTGCCACACAGAGGGGGGAGCAGCCTGGTCAGGCTGGTGGGCGGAGAAGAGGGGTAGGCTTACCCTCTTCTGTTCCCCCTCTGGTGCTGGATGGTCATTTTAATAAGTTTGAAAAGGAAAGTGAGCGGTTACGCTGTTTGAGTACATAAGTAAGCGAAGGAAGCTGCTTATTTGGTTGATGGTATAATGCAATAAATGGTAATGAAAGTGAGTGGCTACACTGCTTGATAAGTACCGATAAAGGGTAATGGATGTGAGCGGGTATGCTGTTTCATAAGTAAGTGAGTGGAGGTATGGATGCTGCTTACTGATTAGGATGAGCAGGTTTATGCAGTCCTGTCCTAAGATAATGTTACATGGATGTTATTTCACTTGTATCATGTTTGGTTGAAATGAATGAATATTGATTAACATTTATGTTCATGGAAATGTAATAAAGTTCGTCAAATGTCATTCGGTGCAATGTGTTTCTTGAAGGGGACCTGGACAAAAGTAGTTTCTGATCTTTTTAGCTTTTTTTTTTAAGTAACTCTAAATTTTAATAAAGCAGGTAAGCATATAATGCGCCTGAGGTATGGAGAGTAAAGTAAGGCAGCAAAGTTGAAGTCTGAAGTGCAACATTACATAAGTTATGCCGTATAGATCATTACACTAGTGACGTTTCCAAGCATTTCTGAGTTACCTCCGAATGATTCCTCTAGCTGTCAAATATTGCATATTAATATTTGTATAAATAATTCCCAAACAATCACGTAACACAAACAGAAATACTTAGCCTCTTCTGAGAGCTGATGGCTGTATAAAGAAAACGATGGCAATACGTGTGTCACTGGAATAACTGGAGATATCATTAGCTTTTTATACAATATTACAAAAATTGATATTTGCTATGTTTATTATGACTTACAAAATCTAGTTTAAGACCTAGATCTGAATTAATCCAATCTCTGTAAATATTAGTTTATGCTGAATAGTTTCCATTTCCATGTTTCTAGTAAACTGTAAGAAATGCCTCTCAGCTGTCCAGATTTTCACAGAATGTCCATATTTTGCCTTATATTTCTGGTCTGTTACTCATAAAATTTGTAGATTTCTGGATTTCCGTGGCAAATCAGCGAGGACTGAATTCACTAAACAATGACAGACATTTGAGTTTCAGACTTTATATCCTTGGCATGGTAACATAAGAACTTTTATTCCAGCAACATTCTAAGTTTATAAGAGCAACATTTAAATTTCGCCCCTATTTTTGGTGCTTTGTTCCCCTCCTTATTTTTAGCTTTGTCCAGATTTGATGTGCTAAGAAGATATGAGGTATGCCATAAGGTTTTAGAAATATGAGCATTATTTTAAATGTGAGGTGATTGCTTAATTTTTTTTTAAATGTTCAGGCCACACTCATTGGAAGTTGGAGTACAAACTAAAAAGATTTCCACTGGAGGGAATGCGACAGCCAACATTCATATTCTGACATCTGCTGTCTGGATAGCCAACATTCATACTCTGACATTTGTTGTCTACTATCTATAGTTAATTTTGCCATTTTTTTCTGTCAGTGCATTCAGTAATTTAGGTCATGAAGGTTTTTTGTAGTGATGTTTAAATATTCCTGACAATTGCTTTATTAGTCTAATATGACTAAAGTGAAATGTTAGGAATGATAGGAGAGCTTCAGGGATTGATACTGCCTTATGTTCAGCAGCTTGTTGTCATTTCAGTAGGGTCATAACCAATTTTATCATTGTGAGACACCCATGGTATATCTGTTCTTAAACAGTGCTATAACTGATATTTATCACTTGTAACTAAACCATCCACCTGCAGTGGAACAAATAAATTCCAGAAACAACTATAATCTGTTTTATTAAATTAGATGAAGATTTAAAAGTTAGTTATCAAGCCTGGAAATACACGGCTATACACTAGTAACAGAGGTAAAACTGCAGTTTGCTTGAACTAAAAATTACCATCTCAGGCATAAGGTGCAAAATTCTGCCATTTCCTTCCCCAAGCAAAACAATTCCTTAACTGTTTAATTTGTCTCTTTTAGTGAAAGATGCAAAGTTTCAGCATATTGAATTACAAATGGAGCACCAGGATTTAAATTTAAAATTTACTTCAGTCAGCTCTGCCATTCTGGACATTTTAGGAAACAGTAAAAACTATAATTGGTTTCAGGATTTAGCATCTCATGTTGTGCATCTGAGATGAATGAATAAATAAAATGAAATTCACTTGCAGCTGCAGTAGACCAGGGGAAGAGATTTGGATAAAGTATCTAAGTAACTGGGACTTCACAAAAAAGGCAGAGAGCTAAATATAATTCTGATGAATTGGCTCCCCTGATTCAAGACCCATACGTTCAAAATGTTATTGTTTAGAAAATGTTTCATAAAAATTGTAATGAGATCTCAAGACCCACAACATTTTAATATTGTTCCAAACATCACATTCTTGAATTGCCAACCACTAAATTCCACTTTTATTTATTTATTTATTGCCAGTGTGATATGTACTGATGATCCATAAATCATTTAAAATGCCCAAAGCAATATGTCTCTAACCCTCTACTGAGATTAGCTCCATGATATTATGCTTTATGAATATGGCACACTTTGTGAATTGTAACAAGAGGTTTAATGCTGAAAATTAAATTTCTAACCAGTTACATCAATAATGAGTATATACAGAGAGAGAAAGAGTGAAAAACGTTTAATTTACTTAATCAGTATGTTGTACATGCGACCACATACCATCAGATGGGTGTCTCTGTTAGGTAGATTCTTAGACTGCAAACTTCCTGACTCCTTTAAGGTGAAAAAGTCACTGGTATCACTACTTGTTGCACTAAGGCCATCTGAGTCAGTGGATGACTGTCTTTGATCTTTAAGAACCTTTTACTGTGCATTTCTTTTTCCAACACTCAGACCTTCAAAATCAATTGTTTTGCTTTCAAAAGCCCATTCCGCCTTACAAAACATCACTCCATACTTCAGCCTTGGTTTGGGGCTCCCCATTTCCATTTTGGCAAAGTAATCTTGCGTGTCATTGTCACTTTTACACTCTTTATTTTCTGATATTGCTACCCACCAAAGGTTTTGCTGCTCAGAATTTTAGGTTGGAAGAAATCTCACTGTATTTTCCAAAATAAGAATGGATGCTGGCGTCACCTGGCATAGCGGTTATTGAATCTCGTAGTAATAATGTGTGTACTAAGAATTCTCAGGCCACTGGGACCACATGTAAATGAGCTGTTACGGGGGTGTGGTGCTGAAATCATTCAATCACTGGATACCCCAGGGGATGTTATTGCTTTAATGGAGTCACATATTGGGAAGGCTGTATTCAGTGTCACAGTCTCTAGTGTGATCTGAGCAATACATATTTTATATCGGTCTGAATATCTCTATATTGGCTGCCTGGGAGGGGCAGTAGATAACAACCACTCAGCTCTGAATATGCTCCACTTCTGTGGAGAAACGATATTATTACTATCAACAACCAAGGGTAACATGAGATAATGTAAATATTTGGAAGTCATTTATAGTCATTATCACGCATTGATTATCCATTAGCAAAAGTGTGGCCAATTATGAATTTGTGCACAACTTATTAAATTTTCAAAAAGTGCATAAGAAACTTATATAGAGACAATAAGATAGCTGCAGTTGGCATTGCAGTGGCTTAATGATGGGTGCTTACTTGAAAATAGGAGATATCAGTTCAACACAGAAGGTCTTTGGCTAACAAAGTTTGCAGATGACTGCAAACTAGGAGCCATAATCAAATCTCCTAACGATGTGGACATCCTACAAAAGGGCCTCACTGAGACAGATGCCTGGTGTCAAAGCCATGGCCTCAAGCTCAATGCCAAAAAGTGCATTGTCATCCCTTTTGGTAAAAACTCTGTACCCATGAATTACCACATAGGCGGTAGTCTACGTAACACCAAAAGTGTGATAAGAGACCTTGGGACACAGGTGGACAGTAGTCTCTCCTTTGATAATCACATCAATACAGTAGTCAGGAAATCCTTCTACGTGGCACACAAAAGGTTTCTCATCCAGGAAAAAAGAGGTCATTGTTCCCCTCTACTCATCACTCATTAGACCCATTATAGAGTACAACGCCCCTTTTGGTATGTACCTCATAAGACATCTACAACTGGAAAGGCCCAGAAATACCTCACAAAGAAGATTACCGGCCTCAAACAGATGTCCTACGCAGACCGTCTCAAAAAACTCCAGTTTTACTCTGTCACATATCGCCTACTCAGAGGCAATCTCTGCCTAACATACAAAGCTATGTCAAACCCAGAGCTGTTGAGCATGTTCCACATAAAGAAACCCCAATCTGTCTGAGCTACACATTCTAGGGACCTAAACCTTGTCACCAAAATAAACAGAACATGCTGGAGGGATAGATTCCTGTCTCAGAGACTTCCCATACTCTGGAACAAACTACCTATCTATATCAAACAAAGCTCTTCATTAGCACTCTTCAAGAAAAATCTTGATGATTGGATGGGAGATAGGAAATTCACCCCGGGGATCACTTCTGTGGCTCTGCTTGACAGGGGCACAGGAAAATAATTTTCTTGGGTGACAAAAGCCAGGGTACTGTTTGGCTAGGCTTATATGGGCCCTAGGGCCAATAGCCTAGTGCCTACCTATGAACTGATGATCCTATGAACACTGTAGTGCATTTGTAAAATGCGCCTAGATGTAGGCATAAACCTTCCATCTCCAAAATGTCAGGCACTGCCTCGACTCTCACAATGTGGAGCAAATAGTTAAATGTTGTATGGTTAGACTACTAACAGATTCAACTAGGAAGATCATAGCATGGTTAATAAATGGGGTTTACCACCTGTCCTTCATCAGGCAGAACAGTCTGTTTTGGGGCAGGTGTGCCCAGTTGGAGGGATAAAACATGAAAAATAACTCATGTCAGGAGAATTTAGGAAAAGAAAAAAAATCCACTCATACTTGTATAACATACTTAGTTTGCATCTGAAGCACTCTTTAATATGTTATAAAATAAAAGAAACAGCTCATGTTATACACGTGAGATTTTATTTTGGCAGAAAAAGAAGTCCAGTCCTTTGCAGTGGCTGTAAGCATGGCTTATCCAGCAAAATCTTGGATTTCTCTAAAAAAAATGCCATTAAGACATTTCCAAAGGTGGCAGCTCTACTAATAATCAGTTTGTTCATGCTTACAAAAAGTTTGTTTGATGAGTCAATGATTCGATTAACATTACTCACTGTTATTAAGAACTAACATTGTTAGTAAGAAAACAATCCTACTTAAAGTGATAGACCCTTTCACTGTGAAATATGAATCTTTTAAGACTCAAAAAGAAAAACACTTCTCTTGGAGACATAAACATGAGAAGTATATTAGGAATGCATTAGAAGTGTGCTGGGGACAAACAGGCAACTGAATTTGGGTGGCAATACAACATGGAAACTCTTGGCTGTATTCCAAACTAACTTGACATTAACCAACAATGAAGGTTCAAGGAACTCAACACTAGAAGAAAGACAGCACCAAAAACTGTTCCCAGAACAAACCACGATCCACGAATATGTCACAAAGAACTTCTTTTATTGAAATACAAAACGAAGGTTGAGCGCTTTCATCTACCCAATGAAGATTTCATCAGAACACTGACTATATCAAACCTTGTCTCTTAAATACTTTAAAATTCCTGCCTAAAACACCACCTGACCAATTAAACTACCATTAAGTTTTAAAGACATAAGAACATAGATTTGGTAAAACCCATATAAACAGCCTTCTAAATATTATCAGTATTAATAATGGTTAAAAAATGCCTAAAACAGCATCAAAATTCTATCATATAATAAAAATTCTCTATCGGTGGAATATGAACCATACCCCAACTCTAATAATACATACTAGATGAATGTTTCATATAAAATATGGCAAATGCATGGAGTGCATAAAAGGAACAATATCAAATGTAAGATATAATCCTACAGTAAATACTAATTACATAACAAATACAATATATAGTTATGACCTGCCTAAATATATTGTGCATTACCAAAGTATATAAATGCCTATATTTAACAATGAAAAATTATCTTATATACATATTTGATTGAGTGTATATGTATATATGTCTATATGTCTCTCTCTGACAAAACTACAACATTGTTAATTTCTTATAAGGGGCTTAGTAGGAATATTTTCATTGATACCTGGTGGAATTGCCGCATTTAGCTTTAACTGCCATTTGATCTCTTTTTCCCCCAAAATTGCCTTGATGTTACCCCCCCTGGGGTTGTTCCTAACTACTTCAAGAATGGCAAATTTGAAGGTGTTACAACCAGCACTACCAGCTAAATGCCTGTATAGTGCATTATTCATATCCTTCTTTTTTATACAATACAAATGATCGTAAATTCTATTACGTAATTTCCTGTCCGTTTTTCCAACATAAAAACTTGGACAGGACATGTACTTTCCTATATAGACAACATGTTGGGTCTGGCAATTTCCCTTACAAAGATAAATCCTACTTCTAATAATATTCTCTAAACTATATTCCACCGATAGAGAATTTTTATTATATGATAGAATTTTGATGCTGTTTTAGGCATTTTTTAACCATTATTAATACTGATAATATTTAGAAGGCTGTTTATATGGGTTTTAAAAAATCTATGTTCTTATGTCTTTAAAACTTAATGGTAGTTTAATTGGTCAGGTGGTGTTTTAGGCGGGAATTTTAAAGTATTTAAGAGACAAGGTTTGATATATTCAGTGTTCTGATGAAATCTACATTGGGTAGATGAAAGCGCTCAACCTTCGTTTTGTATTTCAATAAAAGAAGTTCTTTGTGACATATTCGTGGATCGTGGTTTGTTCTGGGAACAGTTTTTGGTGCTGTCTTTCTTCTAACTTGACATTAATTTAGACTTAGGGACAGCAGAAGTCAGAAGCCCTTATTTGTTTATTTGTTTATTTATACACTTACCTGTAGGTTTGCCACCTTTAGAGCTGCCCAAATTTTGCAGGACAAATTGTAACAATAACCCGAGCAAATGTTTGGATTTCACGATTTACCATAATCTAATCTTGTTGTTGTAGAATTTTACTTGTTTCTACTGTTTCGTGGTATATCGAGATGTTTCTGATACAAATAATTGGTTTAGGCAATTATTAGAGGAAACCTAGAAAATACTTTGCATCCTAACATCTCAGGACATTTGCAATTTTCCCTATTTGTTTCCAGTTGGCATAACTGTCCAAATAGAGAACTTCCTGACCTGCACAAAGAAGGACAGATGACAGCCCTACTTACATGTTATGCAATGTTTTTTCAAAAATATGAAGTGTTATTGGAATTCAATGAAGTTCATTATTATTATTTGATTAACAAAACTATAGTTCTGCTATAGTTAGTTCTGCGGCTATATATGCTGTGTAGTTCATGTTTTACCCACAGCTTAGCCACCAGCATGCATTTTTAACAGGGAGTGCAGGCAGAAATGTTCATGTTGTACTCAAATGTCATTCTGTTGCTCCACCAACCAACTAATCACCCCTCAAAACTATGACCCTTTACACTTCAGAAAGGGACAGTACCATACTAATATGTTGTGAGAATGAGCAAAGCATTTTCAGTGCTTCTAACATGTTATAAGGACAATTGTGAAAATTAACTTAAGCTGATATGAAAAGGTTAAGTCTGCACTGTATCTTTAACTTTCAAGTATATGTGGCTTTATATCTGCATTTCTAACACAACACAACTCAGTTCAGTTCTATTATAGTGAGTGATCATACAGCTCTTTATAAAACAGATGAAATTCAAACAAGCAAAGGTTAACTGGATGTGAGGAATTGCTGCTAAAAATGTCAACCTCTCCATAATCCATCATTCCATACATCCATTTATCCATTCATCCATCCATTTTCTAAATCACTTGCCTTATTGTGGTAGCAAACTGAGCAGGATATATCAGACTTCACTTTATCTGACAACAGCATCCAGCTTACCATGTGGGGTTTCCAGGTGTTGCCTGGAAAAATTAGAGGTGAAATCCTTCCAACGTGTCCTAAGTCTGCCCTAGGGTCTCCTTCTATTAAGCCATGCCTGGTACACTGGCAGTGGGAGATGTCCATGCGGCATCGTTACTATATGCCCATGTTCCAAAACAGATCAGTAGTAGTTATATTCCAACATCCTGCAAGATTGCCTGTCTCTGCATTTTATCATGCAGAGTCAGACCAGCTATCCTGAAGGAACTTCATTCTGCTGCTTCTTACCTGTGATTTCCTCCTCTTAGACACAATCTAAAGCTAATGTCAATAGGTGAGAATTGGGTCATCAGTTAAGTGATGACTGAAAGCTTCTGCCACATGACTAAGTTCTTGCATTAACACCACCATTCAGTATAATGCATGCAGTATTTCTACCATTGCACCAACCCATAGATCTTTCTTCTGATCACATCTAACTTTGCTTGTGAAAAAGACCCAAGTGCAAGTCACACTTTTCCTGATGAGCGTCACAAAAGGAAATATTGCCAGCCCAGCTATCTGGAATTTTGTAAATAATTCTATGTCATTTGTGAATATTGATATGATTTATACAGAACTGAATGTTATAGGCAGAGTTAAACGTAACCACATCATTCCCTGCTGGCTTAGACTAGAAATGTATATAAACTATTGTAATTCTGTAACTGTATATGTTTTAACAGTAGAAACTGGGATATAAAAGGTTAACTTGCAAAACTTCAAGAAAATAACTTGAAATTAATTTTTTTATGATTGTGCTACAAAAGTTATCTCTCAGTTTCAGTTCAGTAACAGACACAATGTCTAGAGCTAGAAGGTTTTGTATTGTCTTGAAAGAGAAGTAATTACTACGTTTGAGATGCAGAAGCATTTTATTGCTTTATGACTTCCTAGCACCTGCACAGTTCTTTGCAAACATCTGAGATATGTATTTTTCACAGAAATTTTAAATTCTGTTAGCTTCTGAAAAAAGGAGGTTTAGCCTAGGAACTGCAGTCAGGTGTCAAAAAGTGATGTCATCCTAGCTAACCCAGCAGTAATATTTGATATTAATTTAAGAACTCTCTCAGAGAGAGACTGGGCATTTTGTATTTTGTCTTGGACCTAGCAAGAACATCCACACATCATCACATCTGCACTTGCCTTGCTATAAGTAATTTTTTAGGGCATAGTAACTCTTTTAGATATAGTTAGGAATATAGTAAAGATTAGTTTAGATGTTTTCTGTATTTATTTGAGAGTGTCTTGCAATGTTGTTTTAAATATTCCATGTGATTTTGAACTCTGAAGTAACTGTGTTTGTTTATTGAGTATTGTCTTGTTCTTTTATTATTATTAAATATATTTAAACCTACCTTTGTGGCTGATATTTGTGATACATATTTAAGCTCTTAAAGTAGATGCATATGTATTTGGTAATACTGTACAGGCCACTCCTAAATAGCCTTGCTCTTGGTCAGACTACCATTTGGACAATAATAACATTACACAGTAGGATTGGACAACCTTTGTTAAGGGCCTTAAGTAGCTGATAAGTAGTGGCTGGTGGCAGCTGGAACTACCTTATAGTCTGGGCAGAAGGGGCCATAGCTAGTAAATCTGTTCCAGCCTTCCCCAGTTGTGTGTGTGCTTGTATATAAATCAAATCTCAAATTGTGTGCATGTCAGCTACTTGGGCAGGGACACAAAGCACTGGTTGGACAGAGAGGGTGCTGGAAGTCTTAGCTTGGCCACTCAGCTGAAATCTCAACATTATAGCTGTGCTGGCAGTGAGTCTTATTGAGTGCTCTTAAGGGAAATTCACCTTTACTGTGTGTGTGTTCTTGTCATCCTCCCAAGTGTATGTCCCACACTGGTGCTAGTATGATCATACACATACAGCACCTAGCTACTTCAGGGCTGTAAGTTGTCCATCAGAAGATACTGCATCACATGGTTAATCAAAAAGTGAGTATATGTTGTTCCATAAGGACAGTTACCAAATGTAAAAAAACAGACCACAGCAGGGATGTAAGTAGTCCATCAGGAGGTACTGTATCACGTGGTTAATCAAAAAGTGAGTATATGTTGTTCCATGAGGACAGTTACCAAAGTTTAAAAAAACAAACCACAGCAGGGATGTAAGTAGTCCATCAGGAGGTACTGTATCACATGGTTAAGCAAAAAGTGAGTATATGTTGGTCAATGAGGACAGTTACCAAAGGTAAAAAACATTCCACAGATGAAATTAACCTGTGTTCTGCCTGGATCACAGAAATGCTATGAAATTGGGACAGCACTACTTCAGTACCAACAGTCAGGATGTATTTGGAACATAAGAATGTAGAAGTTAAAAAACTAGGAGCTGAAGTTATAGAATGCCTGCAAAGTGAAGGATTTGGTGTAGAAGGTCTAACATAGGTTACATCACAGCATAATGGAACAAGTCCCCAAAGTAAGAAGAAACAGGAAGCTCAGGCAACATCTGAAGAAGAAATGTGGATGTTGGAAAGAAAAAGAGATTTAACGTGGTGTAATATTTATGCAAAGGAGAAAGCAAAATTAATCAATACAAAAACAGTATCACAAAAGATATTTGAAGAGAAATACAGGCAAAGGAATCCAGACATGGAAAGTTTTACAATACAAACAATAAGAAGAAAAACAGGAAAAGCATAAAAATGATTAGTTATGGAGAAGGTAAAGACATGGAAACTAAGGTCATGGAGTACCTGTGAAGTGTAGGATTCATGGATAATCTAACTCAGAAAGCACCACAGCAGGATAGAGGAACAGACATTCAAATTAAGGAGAAACCAGTGGAACTGGAAGCAACTGGGCAGTTGCCATTTGAAGATATTTTTGAGTCTTCCACAGGAAAACAGTATAAACATTCACTTGAAGCTGGACAGCAAGGGAAGCAACTGGAAACTGTGGCAACTCTGACAAAGTCAATGATGAGGAGTGATAGGCCAGTGAGTTCCCATATCATAGGATTATAGCAGGTTACTAGGCTAATGGCCCTGGAGCCCTTACAAGCCTAGCCAAGAGTTTATCTCCAAAAAAGAAACCACAGTCAGCACCTGTTGTCCTTGTCAATGAGGGCAAAGGTGGAATCCCTGGGACAAATTTGTGGTTTCCTGTCCACTCATCAAGGTTGCACTTGAAGAGGTTCAGTGAGGTACTCTGTTCGACATGTATGGGAAGTCTATTCCAGAGACAGGGCAGCCTCTTAGAGACAAACCTCCAGCAGAGTTTGCAGATGTCACATATTAGATTTAGGCCATTCGAGCAGGTAATGCGCGGGGAGTTAGATTTACAGATATGGAGCATCTTTAGTAGGGCGGAGTCTGATATTGCCTTGTAGATGAGACACAGATCAGCTCTGAGCAATCTGTATGCTACCAAGTAGAGTGATAGTGATCTGAGCCTGTCCACTAGGACAGGAGTTGGAGGCTGGGGATTCACTTTATGAGGTATTTCTGTGGCCTTTCCAGTTGGTGCAGGTGTTTGGAGAGGTATATACCAAAAGGGGCATTATACACATTTATGGGCCTAATGAGGGAGGAGCACAGAGAGGTAATAACCTACTTTTTTCTGGATGCAATCCCTTTACTTATGAGATGAACCAAGTAAAAGGCTTTTCTAACCACTGCTGCTACATGATGGTTGAATGTGACATTGTTGTCAACCTAAGTACCCAAGTCTCTCACCACAGGTTGTGTGCTAATGGGATTGCTGTTGATGTGGTAATCTCTAGGAGCCATGTTTTTGCTAAATGGTATGATAATACATTTTGTTTGCATTTAACTTAAGACCATGACTTTGGCACCAGTCATTTGTTGCTGTGAGACCCTCTTGCAGTATGTTAACATCATTTGAGGAGTCAATGACAGCACCCAACTTACAGTCATCTGCAAACTTGGTCATCCACAGGTCCTTTGACTTTGCCTGGACCTCTGAGAAGTAGATGCCAAACAGTAGGGGTCCCAGGACAGATCCCTGGGAAACACCGCTATTGACAGCTCTGCTGTCAGAGGTGTTGGCTCCTATTTTGACCTTATGGGTCCTATTGGTAAGCCAGTTGGACACCCACCTGATGAGACAGGGATTTATGCCAAGCTGAGTTAGCTTTTCAATGATACCCAAGTAGGGGATTGTGTCAAAGGCCTTAGCCAAGTGGGAGGGTGGCCTAATGGTTAAGGTGTTTGCCTTACAAACACAAGGTGCAGGGTTTGAGTCTTGCAAGGGATAATTGGCTAGGCTTAATATGGCTCGCAAGGGCAGTTAGCTTAGTACTAATCTATGAACCTATGAAGGTAAGCTCTATGTACTGACTTTCATCATCCGGGGCCTTGGTGACAGTCTCAAAGAAGTCAGCTGGGTTCAACCAGGTTGATAATTGTCTCTTTTGACTATCATGTGAAAAGGAGTTTTCAGGAAATCTTTTTATTTATTTCAGCTATTTGCTAAAGGAATATCTTCAATGTCTAAAGAGACAATCATTCCATTATAGTCTGCATTGATCAGACCAATAATCAAGTTAAACCTCCCCTTTGGTATGTATCTCAGTAAATTTATCAAACGATTAGAAAGACCACAAAAGTTCCTAACCAAAAAGATCACAGGCCTAATGCCCCTGAAATAACATGAGAGGTTGAAAGCTCCAATACTTTATTTATTCTTGTATACACTCTTGAGAAAAGATTCCTGTTTCACTTACCCTGCTTTTAGAGGTCTTATTCTCCTGGACCTCATGCATCTCCACAAGTTCAATATGTCTACCAATGCTAGAAGCAGAGGCATACATTTTCACCAACACTGGAGGGATAGGTTTATAAACCAACATTTCTGAAACATCTGGAATAAACCACCCCTGCATGTTAAACAGTGTGATGTGATATCTTCCTTTAAAAATAACCTAGGAGGACGGCTGGGTAACAACAATAACTTACTCCAGGATTGACTTTCATAGCCCTCCTGGGCATGAGAGAGGATAATGATAAAGCATGAATAATCTTAACATTCAGTGGCCTTAGAATATGTATTAAACATATGAACTCTATTCTGTATGCATGCGTGATGCCCTACTATTGTTGGAACAGCTTAAGGGTACAGGGTATGTGGAGAATAAGGCACATTACTTAAAGGTTATATTGTGGCTGTACAACAAAGGCTATATACATAGTGACTGATGTAGTGTATGCTTAAGCAATAATCAGTGCTTACACTGCTGGGATATGCAGCAATTATCCATGAGTGCTGGAGTTAGACCATGAGCACTATATGATTTTTAAATGCCCTTCCTTAAGTGTGGCCTTACTAAGGACCCCAGTTATTATAGACACATCAGCTTGATAAGCATGATCTGCAAAGCAATGGAACATATTATAACTGCCCTCATCAGTTATGATATGAAAATATTATTAAGTCTGACCCTCAAGACTTTCACTTCATCAAGGGAAGACCCATCTATTAACTTTAATTTGTTTCTTTGAGAGGATTCCTCATACTGTAGACAATGGTCATGCTATTCACAATGTGTATCTTGACCTGGCCAAGGTATTTGACACTATACCACATGTAAGAATAGTAAGAAAGCTAAATGCTTCAAAAATAGATTTTTTATGGTAACAGGGATAAACTGCATATAATTTGTGTATCAGGTGCCTGATCTGAGAGCATGGAGGAAACCAGTGCAGTACCCCAAGGATCTATACTGGGAAACTTCATTTTTGAAATTTACTTCATTGTTCTCCAGACATGGTTTCTGCTTTGTTAAGTTTGCAGGTAACTGCAAAATGGATGTTACTGTTAAGACCCCATCTGACCTCTGCTACTTATACCTTTCAGAAAGAATGTATGATAATAAACACCTGGTATACTGAAAATGGGTTCAAATTAAACATAAAACATGCAGTATTATTGCATGTGACAAACAACCCCTAACATTAACTAGTAGTATAGACAATAACCCTCTAAACAACAAAATGTAACCTGGGACCTTAGAATCTGTGTTAACAATTATCATTTTAATCATCATGTTGCAACAATAGTCAGAAAGTCATTGTGCTTAGAAAAACTGATAGCCAATAGTATATCATTTGGATGTAAAGAAGTCATTGTTCCCTTATATTCAGCATTGACTAGACTAATCATTGAGCTATATCAAACACAGAAAAAAATACAAACATTCCTAACCAAGATGATTATGGGTTAAAGGAACCCTAAGCTACCAAGAGAGGTTAGTAGCTCTATTCCTTTACTCAGTATCCTATAAACTTCTGAGGACTAGACTATGCCTTGCTTAATGTACCATTAGAGGCCCCATTGTATTTGATCTCCTGTAACCCCGCATGACTAATAAGTCCACAAACACCAGATTCAGGGACCTAAATCTTCACCAGCAGATAAATAGGATGTGATTTAGCAATAGTTTTATTATGCAGCACGTCCGCCATCTCTGGAATAAGCAGATTAAATGGTGCCATGCATCATCATTCTTCAAACAGAACCTGTATGACTGGATGGGTACCCACCAATGTACCTGATGACTGACTAGCCTAATCTACCTTCATAAAGTGGGTACAGCCTTAGGGTGGGTGTTGACATAGCAGTAATGCTTGTGAGGCTAAATAAGCTTGCACTTCTTATGAGTCTTGTGAGTCTTAGGCATATTATGCTGTGAGTTTTTTTTTTCTTCTTTGAGAGAAAGGTAAAACAGATTATTTGAATTTCTGCAGTGCTTACTTCTTTGCACATGTTTAATTTCTGAACGGTCATTTTGCTGCCTTTTTTAAATGATAACACTGTTTTAATGCCTTAGTTTCTGTTGTTGAGCTTCATCGCATACTAGCAATGTACAGGTGCATTAGTGTCAGGGACTGAAAGGGGTTATTTGTAGTCTACATACTTATACATTTTACCTTTTTAAATGTTATTTTTTACTGCACTTGCACTAATGTCTATAGTACTTCATCAACATTGGCTTGTGCATGCATATTTAAAATGCGCATTTTTTTAATTTGGTTACTTACTGCTCACTTTCAGAACTATCATTCCTTTGATATGATTTCAGCGGCACAGTCTCTTTTCTCAAGGGTTATAAGAAATGTTATCATTATGTGACCCAGCCACTGAATGGATGGTTACACATGAAACTTGGTAAATATTACGTAGACCTCACAGTGTATTGCTGTTTATGATACAGCTTGTGCACTGAAATTGGTATAAGTTGTGACCCATTCCTATGGTAAGATATGCCTAGCTGTGTTACTGTCTCTGTATAAGTAAATACACTGAGAGGTATAGAAAGAGGAAAGTATATCTCAAAAAAGTTTGTCTCACTAAGCATGTGAAATGGGGAGTCCACAAAACATGGATGGTGGCATAGCGCATACCTCTACCTTTACTTGCACTCTTTCACAAACAACTAGTTTGGTACCTACTGTTCTGCTGTCAATCAAAAAAGAAGGAAAAGGGCAAATTTACCAATCTGCACTGTACCGTAATCTCCATTCAAAAGCTTTGGGTTTTCAAAAACTTGATTACATCGTCTCAGCCATATGAATTATAAGTTTCTGAAAACTTGATCAACTGATAAGGACCCATATATGGATACATGCATATTAAGATAGTAAACAGTATGAAATATAAATTCACAAGAATATTAAAATGTACATAAACATTGAGTATATCAAAATGACAGTGACATAGCATTTAGGTTTTCAAATAAAACTTTGCTTAAAAATGCAGTATATTATACAGTATACAGTTTGCTGTCTATATCAAATGAATTAAAGAAAAATAGACCAATAAGATTTAAGAACATAAATTTGATGACAACTAGGAGAAGAGCCAGACATCATCTACCTGATAAAGCATACTTAGGTCATCAAACCACATTTGTGATCTACAAATAGAGAGGTTTTATTTAATTTTTGGATTTGGGCATGGGATAACTTAGACTCTAATATCATGATATTGAAGAACTAAAAAAAATCTCCAACAGTTTTATATGCATACACACCTATACTATGAACCCAGAATATAATTACACTTTGATGAGGTCACTCTACCTTGTTGCTGACCCCACCAGAATTTTTTGCTTCATTACTTTTGTAGTTTCCACTAAGCACAGTATTGCAACATGTTCTGGCCTTACTCTCCCCTGGTGAGGTCCTTATGGCCTCAGTTACTCTGACAAGGAAGATCTTCTCTTCCTTAAACCATCCTCTCCTGCATGTACAAAGACACTACAGTACAACAAGGACATCACCATGCTTACTCCAACCTAATGCACTTAGCAAGGTGTGAATTATGTTCACAGGGTCTTGCCTCACCAACCATCAGATACATCAGGGTATCAGCAGTGGTGGTAAAAATCTCAAAATGATTCACATGAGAAAAAAAAAATCAGCATTTTGTGTCTTTTCTTTCTCTTTACCAGCTCTGTCAGTGCTCTTGATTTATGCTTTATCCAGATGATTGGCAGAGTGATTGTGACCCCCGCATATGCACAATCAGCAGGTCTAGACTATACTTTCACTTCTGTACTTGTTCTAGTTTTATCTAGTCTTATGTTATGCCATATCAAATTTTCTACCCTTCATAATGTTAAACCTAGATTATATAGTTAATTAACAAACATTGATCTGTAAACCAGTGTTAATGTCTGTCTTAAATATCTCTAGAGTTATTGCTAGACTCACAGACTTTTAGCTTAATATGCTTTTAGGTCAGGAGACCAGTTGGCATAATTGTTAAGATCTTCACTTCCCATGCTCAAGGTACAATGTTCAATCCTGACCTCTGGCCAATGCCCGTTTGCAGTTTGCATGTTCTACATGTGTCTTTGTGGGGTTACTCCAACCTCAGAAAAACATGATGAGTGTTTCTATCTCAAATTTGCCAATGAATGGAGCTGTGAGTAGCAACACGGACTCTACATGGTTCCCTATAAGGGGAAGAGTTGTAAAGTTTGGGCATCTACTGTGGTGAGCAGTATTCTCAAGATGGATAGAGGACACAATAACAGCCTCTGCACTGTGGTAATGCTAGTTACTCAACTGCATAAAATATGGCTCTAAGTGATTTGGTCATGTTGACAAATGTCGACAAATGGGCATGGGTATTCGCTGCTGATAAACTTTTGAGGACTTGGACTACTCTGATCTACACCAGTGACTCATACTAACCATAGTGGAGGGGTGTATGTGCCTCTGATTAGCCAGTGTGAGCCCTTCATAAAACCTGGCAGCCCTAGGTCAATAAGCTACTGGCCAGCCTGGGTTACCTGGGATAGCTCTGCTGAGCAAAAACTGGATGTAAAACCAATCAGCCTGCTAAACATGAAGATTCACTGACAGGATGGAGCTTGGAATTATATGACATGATGGTACATAATGTATCCAAGAGAAAAGCTGGAACGGTAGTGCAGCAAAAACACTTCGTTTGGGATCCAGAGTTTCCTACTTAGGAGAAAGACAGGGTAGAAATGGTATAGGAATTGTGATGAAGGAGAGGCATCAGAAGGGAATGAGGGGTGTGATCAGAATTAGTGGCAGATTCATGGCAGTCAGACTCCAGTCTAATGACAGGACAGTATTCATAACCTCAAGATTCATGATAACTGCAGACACTGAGCAAACAGTTGCAGTAGGCTGTATAAAAGCAAATAATGAAAACAGAAAGGAATGTATAAGTCAATCCTATGTAACAGTTTTATGCTATAACAAAGAATTCAGCAAATACTTTATTCACCTTATAACTGTAAAATTTTAAGCAATTTACCAGACTTGTCTTAACGGGCAGAAGGGCAGTCCATTATTGTATAAAGAAAAACACAAAGCGATTGTTTCTAAGAACAGAATTAATGCCCTTTTAGGACTATTAACAGACTGTACGAATAAATGCATACAAGTATAGAAAAGGCCACCACACAGTGAAAACAATGCCCACTAAGGTATGTAACATTGAGCACTGAATAACAATGTGAAATAGTCCTCAGTAATTTGCATGGCTAACACTTATAACCGAAGTTATAAAAGAAGGTAGCTTCAAAACATAATAAACCAGGACAATACACCACAAAAATCATAAGTCATCAATTAACAAACATGCTCACTTAAGCAACAGAAACGAAAGTAATAACACTAAACACAACGTTAGCGTGAAAGAGAGTAGCCACTCACTGTATCTCATTTCTTTCAGTAAATTAAGTATGCAAAGTCACGTGTTAGTTACAGGCAAAGAGTTAGATGACTGCAAATAGCAATGTAAACAGAGAAGATGATAGCCATTGTGGATGACTAATAGCAGCTGCTGGTTTGAGCTTGATGTAACTAGTGTTTTAATCTTGGTCAACAATCAGCTACATAGACCAGATGTATTTGCAGGGCAAATGGAGCATCTGATAACTGTCCCTGAATTCACAGAATATTCCTGTTTCATATTTTTAGTTTCTTCCTTATAAAATCTTTTATTTTTTAGTAAATTGCATTCACAAAATAATGACAGTCATTTGAGTTTCAGACTTCATGTTGTATAGAAAATGCATGCTATACAAAATCTATCATTTTGTCAAGGCTCAGAGTATTTAAGATGAGCACTGTTTAAAATGTGTCTTTGTTATCCTCCCTCAATATTTTTTTTTTTTGTTTTTACATGCTGTCTCAAAGAATTCAAAATAGTAATGCATTTATTTCTTTCATTATTATTTTTTTTTGTTTTATTTTTTTACAAGACATCTGAGATGTGGACGGTCAAATTAATTAGAATATCTGGGCCTGCTATCTATTAAAATGATTGTCGTTTACTTGTTATTCAGTCCTTCACTATTAATGTGATTTGTCTGAAGCAACTTTAATGTGTGTCTACTGTCTGTGTGGAACAGAGCTGAAATGAATTTCATGGCCATCATTTTCTGTCAAACACCTTAAGTGTACACAGACGTGATTGTAACTGCTTGGTTTAACCAGTCACTAGTCTATATCTGCAAAACTTGATCACTGTTAAATGCAGTCATTGCTCTATTGTGTGTAAAAATAATACCACTGACTTTTATCTGTGGGTACACAATATTGTCATATGCATATATTATTCTTCTAGGTAGTAGTAAACAAACAAAAAAGAGCAGTTTGCAAGTCATTGTGTTCATAAATAAGGAATAAAATGCATCAAAGAAAAGTCCAACTCTCAAAGCTCTTTGTGCCCTGGCATCCCCCAGACAATAGGTTGAATAAATGTATACTGTACAGGCATAGTAGTAACATCTACACTGAAGTTCACCTAGTCTGAAACAGGCCCTGCTCAGAGGTATGCACAGAAGGTTGCTGTAGCTTGTGTGTGTGTGAGGGGGGATATCATTATTATTTTTAATTTTTGTTTAATTTTCTTCACAACCAAACCTCAGAAGTGTACAGAGAAGCTCAGTTAGGTTGTCTGGGACAGTATACTGTTTTGGTATAATGACTTGGAATACATTTCTATGATCATTATTTTTTCTACTTTTCTCAAAAGCTAACACCAGATACATATACAAGTAACTGTCTTTTGGGGGTAGAGGTTTAGGTACATTTGACAGCAATAGACAGAAATATGCTACTGTGCTGTATTTGTTCTTTCAGGATTGTCCCAGTGTAATATGTGAATAGTGCAAATATCATGACTGTCTCTTGGGAGTAGGGATGAGGAGATATGATGTATGTGATTTATATATGTTTGGTAGCAGCCACTTAAAATATATGACTATGACAGTTTGCACCTTCATCTCAATGTAACACTAAAGAGATATATTGAAATGTACTAATTTTGTTGTTGGTTAGGGAGGCAGGCACTTTTCCCAGATATGTTTTACTAATCCTTTTAAGAATGTGCCTTCTTATTTAATTGTGAACTGCTATTTTTCCAGACACAACTTGATTCTTAATTGAAAGAAAAAAAATAAGGCAGAATTTATTTTTTGTTCAAGCCATCAGTAGATCATATGATTGGAAAAATGCTCTAAAATGTACCTTCAGAGCATCTAAAACTCTATGGCTTCTGGGACTGGCCACACCCAGATCCCCACCTTAATTTGATTATTTATTTATTTCACATTTATTACAAAGTACTACTTGGAGTGTGTTGAAAAGATGCAGGAAAAAGCAAGGTTAAAAACTAAGAATACAATTCTTTCTTTTTTCATGATTTTTGTTCAGGTCATCATTGGATCTAAAGGTTGGAAAAAATCTCTAAAATGCACCTCATAAAATCTAAATCTCCATGGCTTCTGTGACACTAGTGGGCTACAGATCCCCATCTTAATTCAGTTATTTATTCTACAATTAATTAAAATGCTATCTTGGCTATTTAGTATGCGGTGAAAGGATGTAGGTAAAAAGTTGAAGAGGAAAGACAAAATGTGGGAAAGTATAGATAAAAGTAATATGTATGGTGTGGGGAGATCAGCAGGGAGAGACTTAAGAGATGTGTCTGTGTAGTGGGAGAGAGGTTCGTTATGGCAGCAACACGCAGGGCTTAACTTAAGGCACTGTTTCACTTACTGCTTGCTCTGTCTGGAATTATTGCAGGTCAGGTGCAATACTCTCAATTAATTTAAAAGAAAACATGACTGCTACCCCCTCTGCTCAGACAAATAGCATCTTAAAGTGCTTCTTCATCCCAAACTTCATTTTTTTCAGATGCCTGCACCTTTATGCCATCTATAAGTTGACCCAGTTGTAGTAGATATTTTAGCTAGAGGAAATACATTTGAACCAAGCCGTCAAATGGATATAGTACGTACTGTGAAAGATTTAAAACTATTTGTAAGAAAACTTAATTTAAAGTTTTTATTTGGTAATACTTTGGGAACAGATTTCTGTCCACCTTCTGCATTTCGTATTCCCAGTACCTTCAACCCCCCGTTACATCCGCTGCTTAACATGTTTGAAATGGTAACTGAACTTGATTTAAGATTTTTTGCTAACAACCACACCAGTTTTTCTTGCAGTGAACCCGCAAATATCACTCGTGAGGAAACGATAGCACTAAATTTATTTAAAACCTTAAAGGTTCGTGCTATAAAACCTGACAAAGGAGGGGGTTTAGCCCTTTTTGATACGGTTGACTATATAACTCGAGTTCAGACTCTTTTAGACAGTGCTGCTTATATTAAGGCATCTATTAACGAAGTTAACATAGCATACAAACGTATCTCTGGGTACATTAATGATCTATTTATTGAAGCTAAAATAGACATTAACCAGTACAACTACATGAATATGCTATGGCCAAAAATCCCTGTCCTATTTGCAATACCTAAAATCCATAAGGACTTGGCTAATCCCCCTTTGAGACCACTAATTGATGGTCGTGGATCTATTACATATCCGTGTGCCAAAATAGTTGACGACATCTTAAAAAGATTTTTAACAACTGAAAGTCAGGTCTGCAGGGATTCTTGGACATTCTTACAGAAAATTAATGAATTGTCTTTTGATCCCTATAATAACTTTTTGACCATAGATGTCAAAGACTTGTACATGTCAATCCCCCATTTAGAAGGGGTGGAATGGACGAGTCTATTTCTTCACAGTAAAAAAGCATCAAGTGAAGAAATATATCTAGTTGAAGTGCTGTTAGATATTATTTTAACTAACAACTTATTTTCCTTTTACAATGACTTATACTTGCAAAAACAGGGGGTAGCTATGGGGTCACCCTGTGGGGCAAGTTTTGCCAACACAGTGATGGCATACTGGGAGAAGAACTATGTGTTTAATAACCTTAGTTGTATGGGTAACATTCTGTACTATACCAGGTTCCTGGATGATATTTTTATTATGTTTAGAGGTAACTCGGATTCCGCAAGTAAAATGATGGAATACTTTAATTCTACAACTACTTTCCTTAGATTTACATACAACTTTCAGGAAACTAGTATAGATTATCTTGATGTACACCTGTCCAAGGACAGGGTGAAAAAACAGTATTTTTCAAGAATACACCGTAAGGATACATATTGCAATGCATTTTTGCACTTTTCTAGCTCCCATCCAAACCCACAAAAGAGATCCATCGTTAAAAGTCAAATGGTTAGGGCGGCTAGAATGGTGTCTCGGGAATCTGACTTTTATGATGAATGCAACCTATTAACTTGTATGTTCCAACAAAGAGGGTACCCCCTGTCCTAAATTGAGTCAATTTTTGATGAAATCTATTGTAAAAGGTCTTGTGGCCTCTTGAAACCGATTTTAGGGGACGAAGTAATGTCTGACACACCAAACCATAGTCCATCAAATTTAGAATCAAATAGTGACAGTTTGAGTAGTAGTCAGATCATTAAACCAAATAGGGAAGAGAACTTTGAATACAGTTTCATTACAACATTTTGCAGTGACAGTATGATGGTAAGAAGTGTCCTACTTAAGAACTGGGAACTGATAAAACAATACAAATTTTTGGTGGAGAAATTAAACCAGAGACCAAGAATTATTTTTAGAAGAGGTAACAACTTAAAAAATATATTAGAATCTCAAAACCACAATAACATACATAGATTGGTAGGTATGACTAGTTGTGGATGTTGTAATATGTGTAAATACATTAATTTAGGTTATACTTTTAACATTAGTGGCAAGAAATTTTATATGAAACACAACTTAAATTGTAATTCAAAAATGGTGATTTATGATGCCTTCTGTTCCCTTTGTAAAGCATTCTACATAGGGAAAACTGAGCGTAGGCTCAGAGATAGAATATATGAACACATTTACGCCATGAATACCAACAAGGGTGACAATGCTCTTGCTAGGCACAAGTTGACATATCCTACCCACAACTTTACTTTTAAAGCTATTGATCAAATCCAACATAACATTCGGGGTGGGCCATTTAACTTGTTACTTGAGGAGCTTGAACTTTCATGGCAAATAAAAACCAACGCTTTTTGTGAACCAGGGCTAAATGATCATTGTAACATTAAATGTCTTTTAAAATTAAGGAGCTTAAAAAGATAACTTGTAGCCTTGTTTTCACCTTTTGTTGATTGCATTTATTGAAAGCATTACCCACACTAGTTGAGTTAGTATTATGGCAATGGTTATTATAATGAACTTATTGTGTGTTTTATATGAGGTTTTTTCTATTATTTTTAACAGTTTGTATACATACATAGTTTTAATATATGCACCATTTACACTTTGCACATAGGTGCAAGTGGACATGCTTAGTGATGATTCTTATAAGTAAACATAATACACAATGTATTTTAGATGACATATTAACACTTTTATAAGATTCTTTTGAAACTTTTTTGTGAAAAGTGATCTATTTAAACTTGATCACATGATGATTCTGCTTGTTAGTGAAACGATATTTAAATGGGCTTGTTGAACGTAATTTGTAATCTGACGAAAAGCGCTTTATTAAATTTATCCTACTAGCTATTTGTATATTTTTACTGCGTTGGACCAGTGTGCCTGAAGTCCTTTGCCTTGTGTTTAGAATTTATTTTTTGTTCAAGCCATCAGTAGATCATATGATTGGAAAAATGCTCTAAAATGTACCTTCAGAGCATCTAAAACTCTATGGCTTCTGGGACTGGCCACACCCAGATCCCCACCTTAATTTGATTATTTATTTATTTCACATTTATTACAAAGTACTACTTGGAGTGTGTTGAAAAGATGCAGGAAAAAGCAAGGTTAAAAACTAAGAATACAATTCTTTCTTTTTTCATGATTTTTGTTCAGGTCATCATTGGATCTAAAGGTTGGAAAAAATCTCTAAAATGCACCTCATAAAATCTAAATCTCCATGGCTTCTGTGACACTAGTGGGCTACAGATCCCCATCTTAATTCAGTTATTTATTCTACAGTTAATTAAAATGCTATCTTGGCTATTTAGTATGTGGTGAAAGGATGTAGGTAAAAGGTTGAAGAGGAAAGACAAAATGTGGGAAAGTATAGATAAAAGTAATATGTATGGTGTGGGGAGATCAGCAGGGAGAGACTTAAGATATGTGTCTGTGTAGTGGGAGGGAGGTTTGTTATGGCAGCAACACACAGGGCTTAACTTAAGGCACTGTTTCACTTACTGCTTGCTCTGTCTGGAATTATTGCAGGTCAGGTGCAATACTCTCAATTAATTTAAAAGAAAACATGACTGCTACCCCCTCTGCTCAGACAAATAGCATCTTAAAGTGCTTCTTCATCCCAAACTTAATTTTTTTCAGATGCCTGCACCTTTATGCCATCTATAAAATAGCTAAGTTTGTCATGCCTAAGCTGATATTGCATGCAAGCACACTAAACCAAAACAATCTCCAGCAACAATTCTTGCTGCACACACCTTATCATCACTGTCTCCCCTGAAACACTAACCTTAACAACAACACTATGGCTTCAAATATCCTCATTACTACTGGCAATTTATCATTATAACTTTATTTTTATTCACGAGTCATGCATGGGGAATGGTATCAAAAAAGTTTCTAAAATCCATAAAGAGTACATGCAATGGAAAAGCCTACCCAATTTTGCCATAACCCCATCATGAAACTGCAATAATGACATAAAAAATATTTTCCCATACAAGAATATTAAGAAGAGTATAACATATATTTTCTCTTTGAAAAACCTTAAAAAACACCTATCATTATTTTTCTACCTTGCCTACCACCAGAGTCAAATGTAGACAAACCTACACATGTTAATTAAGCTCACAACCCTAAAGGGCCTTCATAAGCCTAGCCATGCTTCCCAATAGTGTAATATGAGGCAGGGTGAACACTAAACTCCATGGATACTCTCGTGTGTCCTTAAGGCACTTAAAAATGACACAAAGAGAAGCATGAGCCATTAGACAGCACACAACAGGGATATTATCTATAGTGTGGCTTAAACCCACTACAGGGAATTCTAACCCTGTACCCACCCACCTACAACAGAGGGTAATAGTCCTCTGCACCACTGCTACACACCAGGAATCTAGTGTAAGACAAAATATTAAAACAAACAAAACAACAATAACAAAAAAAAGCAATAGGGACAAAAAGCCTTAAACTATTGTAACACTGAACCTCAGCATTAACCCACTGCATTAGTTCAGAAGCAATTAAAGCATTGTTTAACACATAATGAGGATCCTAGGCATTATTCCATGTTTGCAACAGTTTATGATGTACAAGGGGGAGGGACAGGAAGGCATACCTCTCAATCTCTTAGCACAAGAAACCAAGACAATCCAAAATGAATGGTGAGACAAAATTGGGAATGTTTTAAAGTCCTCTTACAAAGTTAGGAAAGACATGAATACAGTGCAAATTAGATGCCAATGAGGTCTTTCCTCATTTCAGGTAATGTGTCTCTGAATCAGGATGCTCCATATCATGGAAAAAGGCATTTTCTACTGTGGCCCTTAAGGCAAGTGCTAGGATTCTTTAAGAAATTATATATATATATATATATATATATATATATATATATATATATATATATATATATATATATATGTGTGTGTGTGTGTGTGTGTGTGTGTGTGTGTGTGTGTGTGTGTGTGTGTGTGTGTGTATGTGTGTGTGTGTGTGTGTGTGTGTGTGTGTGTGTGTGTGTGTGTGTGTGTGTGTGTGTGTGTGTGTGTGTATATATATATATATATATATTTTTTTTTTTTTTTGACCATCAGGTCTTTTTAAATTTGTTTGAAAATATGTTACAGTAATTTCATTAGACTCAGGATCCACATTCCTAACTTTAGAACCAAGTCTATTGATAAGTCTACTACAACATTACAAAATGAGTTCATATCACTTTCTGGGATAGTGGTAGTTTCCATAAGTGATTTGGCTCTTTCTCATCTCTGCCCTCCTTGATCTGTATCAACTTCAAGAGTATTGGCTACATTTTGTATTTCCATCATATTGCAATTCATGGTATAATTCTGTCTTTCCTTTGCATATACAAATGAGATACATTGCATTTGTACATTTTAAAAATGTAATCTATGTGGTTCTGAAAATACAATTTCTCTAATTCATCCATTTGGCAATAAACCACTATAGTGTATGGTTTTATTCATAAATAAAAAAAAGGTACTGGTATAAGAAAAATTTTCTTCTGAAACATAAAAACATTGCACAAGTTAGGTTTCACAATCAAGGAATCACCAGGGATCAAAAAAACTTTAATAAATCAATAAGTTAAGCACTTTCATCCAAAAAAACTAATGTTTTAACATAGGACTTTATCAGAACTAAAACATTTCATTATATTCCCATTTAAATAACCTGTTAAGAATGTTTGATAAAAACATTAAAGAAACATATGCAGCATAAATATTCAAAAATACTTTACTACAATATTCCTATTAGAAATCATCCATTCCATTATATTTTCCAAAACCACTTCATTTCCTTGAACGCATCTTCATATTTTTTTATATAACAAGCTTCCACAGCTCCTTTTTCATAACACCCATACAGCAACAAACAAAATTGTAATAATTTTTTCCAATTTCACTTTTGCTTTCATTTCCATACTTTCCATATAGTACAATCTTCTTATTTATTTTTTCAAATCCATTCTACTTTTAATCATTATTAAATGCTTCCCAAAAATCCAAATTATTTACACAATTCAGGAAAACTGTTCTGTATTTTTTTGTATCACATCCTTTACATTTTCTCTCTCTCCCTCTCTCTCTCTCTTCAAAAACTTTATATTACATACTGCTTTTAATGGATAACTAATGCAGCAATAACATTCTCAATAAATCTCTTGTTACGCAAAAAAAATCAAATCTTTTCCTCTCTCTCTCTCTCTCTCTCTCTCTCTATATATATATATATAGGGTCTATATTATAACATCGAATTTTACAAAGATCGAATGTTATAATATCGAACCCGTAATGTCAAACACTGAAAACAGCGAAGGTGCAGGACACTGAATTCTTTCCCAGGGAAAGAATTTGGTGGGCCATTGCTGTGGCTTCGCTGTTATCAGCGTTTGATATGTTGGAACGTTATGGGTCGGGTTCAGGTAAGTGTGCAATTGTGTGTAGGTTAGGGTGCAGGTTAGGTGAGTTAGGGTTAGGGAGCGGGTCAGGTAAGTGTGCAGTTGTGTGGACATTAGGGTTAGGGTACAGGTCAGATAAGTGTGCGATTGTGTGTAGGTTAGGGTTAGGGGTGGGTTAGGTGAGTTAGGGTTAGGGCGCGGGTCAGGTAAGTGTGCGGTTGTGTGTAGCTTAGGGTTAGGGTGCGGGTGAGGTGAGTGTGCAATAGTGATGGACCTTAGGGTTAGGGTTGGGCTAAGGTAAGTGGATAGCTAGTAGTGTATGTAAAGTTTAGTTTAGGTTTAGGTGTAGGATTTTAAGTGTATGCGTGTGGATTGCTGTTTTTTTGTGCGTGTTTGTGTTGTGTGTATGTTTCTCGGAATAGTGATTTTTTTTCCCTGGGAAAAAAATTTGCTATTCTGACTGTTCAATGTTTTCAGATTTTGGTGTTTAGGGTTCGATATTATAACATTCGATGTTTACGAACTTTGATGTTATAATATAGACCCATATATATATATATATATATATATATATATATATATATATATATATAAATAAATTTAAAATAACTATCAAATCTTACCTCAGCATAAAATGGCTATGTCCCTGTTCCTCACCAGACTAATACTTGTGCCATGTCTATACTATTGTAATTCTTGGCTTAACAAATATCTCATGTTTTACCCTCATAAAATTGTATACCACAACTGAAGAATGATGGCATATCTGTGTTAGTCTGCACTATGCATTGTTGTTTATAGACCTATTTTCAACTGTACCTCACTGATGCTTAAAACCTTTATGTGTGCCCAACTACATACTTAATGGGCCTAGTTGAAATATGTATCCTAGAATTATCTGCATGTCTGTAAATTTGTCTCCTTGGAGCTTTTCTCCCCAGGCCTCCACTGAAAATGGACATGTATCCAGTTGGACTATCCTGGTCAACAAATGTAAAATAAATAAAAATAGTAAAATAAATAAATAAATAAATAAATATATATATATATATATATATATATATATATATATATATATATGTATATATTTAATAGCTTTCTTAAATTCTTTCCATGGCTATATTAAATAACGATCCTCCATTATCATTATATTTGTATATCATTCCTTTTTAATCTCACATTTCCTTTCTATTTTCCATAACTTTATCTTATTCATATATTCATTAATTTCTATTGTTCTTTTTTCTTTCTCTTTATTCCATATCATCTTCTATTTAACATTTTCCCCACCATATTATTCTTTGCTTAATGAACTTTTGTAATTAGCCAGAATAAATTCATAGATGCCAGGCACATCACAGAGATTTTTCAAATTAAACAACCTTCTTCTTTTCTATTATAAATTATGCCATTTCTCAAAAGATTTAATATTGTACCTCAAATAAAACTAAAAATATTATTTTTCCATATTACATACAAATAAATATAGTCCAACTAAGTATGCCAATTTTCCTAATAGTTATTTAACATATATACTTAAAAAGACTAAAAAGTTTACAATATGCTGTCAAATTCCTTACTTCTATCACATTTTTTATTTCTATTATTTTATTACTCTTTCCTATTCATCAAATGTTATCAGTAGCATATTTATATATTTTCTATTATAATATTTCCCATTTTTCTTATTTCACCAAAACCTTTACATTTAGCTTTCTTTAATTACAATCCTACTTTAATAATATCTCAGTTACTACTAATATTTCATCCATATCCTATCTCATGCAAATATAACCAAATCATTTACATATACATTGGTTTTGCAGCTTTAGTCCCACTATCCAACACCTATGTTACTTTTTAACCCATATTCAAATATTTGCTTTACAGGATTAATTTCTAAAACAAACAAGCACATGCCTAGTGGGCAACCTTGCATTACTCCCCTTTCTATTTCTACTTTTTTTAAAACCACCCATTTGCCATCACCCTTACCACCAAATTTTTCACCTATACATTATGTTTCAAGTATTTTTGACATTGCCTCATGATTAACCCTGTCAAAAGCTTTTGCAACATCATGTTGCTATTCTTGCTTCTTCATTTACTTCTGATTTTATATTTTCTTTTACTTCTTTACTTTAACATAAAAAATACCATGATCTAATACTTAGTCCAACACCCATATTTTTTTTTGAAAAATTGTCACAAATATTTTGTAATCTGTGTTTCCTGTGGTTATTGGTCTCCAATCCTTTATATTTTTTCCACATGAACTGCATCACCCATCACATATTTCTTCTACTTTATTTAATCATCTGTCTTCACCACTCATTTAGTACATGACAGAAAAATTATTATTTGTCTTTACTTATATTTTTATAAAAGTTATATAATTTTTCATTTAGACCTGGTGATGCAATTTATTTTCCTTCACTTGCTATTTGTTGTAATTATTTTATCTTTATTTATTTTTCTAATTCTTCTTATCTTCATCTATTTTCATAATATTTCATACATCATCTTGCCCATCTTTTTTACAAATGTCATAAACAAAAATCTTAACTGTCTACAGAATTTATTATTGAGTATATACAATAATCACATTTTCTTCATAAATTGCATGTATTTCCTTATCTTACTTTACCCAATTTTCCTAATAGAGAAACATATTTCTCCTATAAACATTTTTAAATATTAATAACAACTTTTTCCTATTTTCCATATAATTTTGCCTGTTACTCACTTATCAGTTTAATTCCTTCTTTCAACTTTATCTGTTCTTTTGTTTGTTTCAACATTGACACATATCTTTTTTATATTTTCTTTTATATACAGGCCAACATTAAGTCCAATTTCCATAATATTCTGTTGTGGTCATAGGCCTATACCACAATTTCTCTTATTTTTTGATTAATCTATTTAACCTTGCTGTTAAACCTTTTATTCTTTTCCTTTCTTTTATAACATTTTAATCAACAACTAAAACCCATCATGCTTTATGATCATAACATTCTGCAGTCATCATTCCTTCTATTATTTCTTTCATATCTTTTGAGTATAAAACATAAAATATTTTTCTTTTATACTTCTCTGCCAAGTCCAATTTCATTCTCCAATATTAAATTACCACATTTAATAATTTCTTTCATAAATGTTGTTTTGAGTTATCTTTCCTTTTTCCTTTAAATTATAATGATAGTCTCTTATCAAAACTACTGACATATTCAGATATTTTTCCTCTCTGTCATATTTGTATATGCATTAAAAACACAAAGTCTAACTACGCTTTCTTATTTTGGTATATCACATATGACTAGTCTTTCTCATATAGCTACTGCAATGTCCATTATTTTTGCATCCTCACTTTTTAACATAACTGTTTATACCAGAGCACATCTTGTTATCTTGTTTTAAACTGATGAACATTTTGCTTTCCTCACAGAGCTCCAATTATTTAGTATCTGTTTTCTAATGCATTTAAATGTAACAAATATAATGTCCAGGTTTAGTTTTTGCACCATTACATTACTGTTTACATTTACGTGTAATGCAGAAACATCAGTTTCCTTTTTGCATCCTTTGTTTTTGAAACATTTAATTTCCTTTTGTTACCTTTTCACTCTTACACAATAGATTATACTTTTCCTGTTTTTTTTCTTTACCTATTTCCATATCCCCCTCTTCTCCCTCATCACTACTTCGAATATTAAACTTATTTTGCATCTGTACATCCACATTTGTTTTATGTGGTTTTGATATTTTGTAAAACATCTTTATCCACCACTGTTTCATTCTTTTTCTCATTCCCCATCATTGGTAGGTGCACCTTCTTGCTCAGACTGTGTTTAATCTAAACTGATTGTCTTCCTTTAGCATTTCATACTGTATCAATGGACAACTCTTCCACAAATGACCTGTATCATCACATTTCCTATACTTAAGTAAACAATTCCCAGCTTTTTGACCTGTTTGTCTGCATTGGCTACATTTGTTTTTGGCTTCCTGCTCTAAATAATATTCACCAGAATAAAATCAAGTTTTTGGCTGCCCCCAATATCTTTCAGTACTTTTTACACTCATGTCAATTATATTTAAAACATGCATAACCTTCCATTAACACACTTTTAAATTTGCTCTATCCTTCCATGTTCTATCTATAAATTTCATGTATAATAAACTTTTTTTTATTTAATGCATATTATCACATTTAGTTCTAGTAAATATGTTTTCAGTTCACACTCTTCAGTTTCCATGGTTCTAAAGAGAGTAGCCAGTTTATTTATTTCGTTGTAGTGCTGAATTTTGAAAGATTTTTCCCATGGGATAGACATAATTTTTATTATCCATCAGTTCACACCCCACTGATACAAATATACTGTGTAGTAATTTTTATATGTACATCTTTGTATTAGTTTTATTCTTAATTTTTACCATTGGCTTCAGCATTTCCAGTTTGGATGTCAGTCCATTTACTGTTTCGGCAAAAGTTTGGCTTCCAGCCAATTTCTTGTTGAAACCCCATTGCCAGTGCATGCCCTTAAGGCTAGTTTATCCACCAGCTGATCATGCACCAGATTTTCCAGACTTACTGCATTGCCTTCCTTCTATGAGTCCATGGTAGTGCTCTCCTCTGCTCCCTCAGCAAACACTCATTCCACCAAGTCAATCTGCTTTACATTATCTTTTTCTTCATTTTCCAGGTTCATTAAATCCACCAAGTCCTGTGTATCTAAACCTCCTTCTTTCTTTGCTGTCACCATGAATTTCCCACAGTCTGCAGTCACAAGAGTTTACTTATTTTCCTCCTTCATTTCACTGACAGCATTTTCTCACTTCTCCTCCTCCATCTCACCATTGTAGCAGCCCCCTGGTGTCACTTAGCAGTGAACTAATAATAGTTGAAAGTTCTCTGGTGTCTTGGCCAAATTTTCTTAGCCAGTATTATTACCATCTTGGGTATCCCCTGAAAAGAGATCGGTGGAACTAACCGATAATGTGAAAATAAAATAAATATACAAACACTGAGGTCATAACGTTAGAGGAAAGTGGAAATCCCCTGCACACTGGCAAGTCAGCCTGCTAGGAGAAAAGTCTGACAGTTACACAGTAGTGATCAGCCATGTGAGTCTTTTCCATCACTTCCCTATTGCTGACAATTTCATTTTTAACTTCAGGGAGTTAATGCAGTGTTTCTTCTGCCATTTTTACATTCTAATAACTCAAGTCACACTTTTAAAAATCAGCCATGTTGAGCTATAAGCCACATCTCTTTATCATGTGAAAGTGTATAGGATGTATCAAAAGCATATGGCAAAACTAGAATACAAAATAATAAACATAGGAGGTACTTTAGACATACAAAGGGCAGTGATGGTCTCAAATCTCAAAGCGGAGTCTTGTTAGAATGTAGCAGGAGAAAATGCAATATTCTAATGGAAATACCATTGCCTTAGAGAGATGGGTTGATGAAGTGCAGAGACCATTATCAGAAAGCAAGTTGTACAGTGGTCTATACTAAGAGACCTGTTACTTTAAAAATTTTACAAGTAGAAATGAACAAACGCTGTAACCACGAACAAAAAGCTGCAGGAGTTACTGAAGCCACTAGTAAAAGTCCAAAACACACCGATACTTAACGTATAAGCAGTTTTATTAAAACGAGCAACATTTTTGTCACTCTACACGAGCAACTTCTTCAGAAAATGAAAAACCATTAACAAATGCAATTCTATTTAAAAAATCCGTCTCTAGGCATCATGATTGTGTGACCAATCAGCTTAATTAAAGTTCGAACATGTTAAAAATTTTTAAAGTACCACAGATTAATTTATCGGCATGCACAAACACCAACCAAGTTCACAGTAGATAACATAATCAATAACTAATGACTACATCTTGTCATGAATTTACAGCAAACCTTAATTAACATGGATATCTATAATCAAAATATTATATTCAAAAATGTATAAATATGTCTCTACAAGATCTAATACTCTGTATAAAGTGAACCAGAATACTATTACACCAATACAGCCTCATACTTAAGTTATTTAAAACTAGACTCACTGTCTCAGATAACTCTTAAGTTTTAATAAGCAGGCTATATATTGCAGTTATCATTTAGACCTGGATAAAAGAATGCATTCAGTGACAGTTGCCATACTAATTCATGACATTCTAAAACTAAAGACGTCGGTCACCCTCTAATATTAAAATCAACTTGATCAATTACTAAGAATTGGAAAGAAGGACCTGTTTTAATGTTAATCCCCAGGATTCACGAAGCCTCCGTGTAAGAGTTATAACTCTTACACGGAGGCTGCAGTTAAACTGAGTGATGTCAGCATGCTCTGCATATTCATGAGAGCATGCTGAATCACACCTAAGTCGAACACGGCCGTGTAAGACAGTAGGGGGCGTGTCCGTAGGCTGAGCCCTGCAAGCGGACACGCCCCCAGAAGTTTAAAAGTGCCCAAAGTACACACCCACAACAGAGTCCACGGAAATGTGAATAAACACAACACAACACATGCCCCTACAGACTATTAAACATAAAAGAAATATAAATGTACATGTCATATTTTTTTTAAATTGTAAAGATGTTTAACCGTGAGTGCGCTCGTTTGCGCGGGCGTGCCCGTAGCGCAGCTACAGTTAGCAGTCAGTGGGAAAGCATATAAGAACTACATATGCAAAATAAGCCAAGAAGCAATAGCGAAGCGGTAGAGATGCCGGCTGCAGAGCAGGCATTCATGGTTCGAGCCCCCACAACACAAAATTTTTTTTTCCCAAAATAAGCAGGAAACAAGTCCCTGACACATATATGTACACATAAAACCAGAATATATGTAAAATGCAATGTAATAGCCTATTTATATTGAATAAATGTGAGCTAAGAAATGAATATAAACTGCCAGATTTGCCCATAGCTGAGCTACAGTTCAACAGAGTGAGGTTATGTGCCCGTAGATAAGCATAGGTTTAACTGGTGCAAAATGAGTGCCTGTAGCCGAGCAGTGGTTTACCACGCTAAATATATGTGCTTCTAATTGCGCTAAGCGTCATATGCGTGCCAATAGCCAAATCAGTGTTAAACCGGCGTACCCTGTTTGCGCGGAGCTGCGCACCGCGCAAATGAGCTAACCGACGGGCAACGGTGAGCAAGCCGTATCCAAAATGCCTTTACACAGACACACCCCTCAACATGTCTAGACAGTCATGAAAAATAAAAAGCAGTGGCCAGGTTCGAACCCAGGATACTATACACCATAGTCAAGGTACAGAACCACTAAGCCATGACAGCAGTACCTAGAAATGCAATATTAGCTCATATATAGGAATGAATACAAACTACAGCATGACAATGCAGGTTTACTGAAGTTGATACAATTCCAAACTGGCCAATCACAGATATGTGCGGGAAAAACGGACTATATAAGCCCCATAGGCGGGAATACACAGCATAAACGATTGTAGAACAGACCTGCAGTTAGAATGTCAGGTGTAGGTGAGGGTAGTCGCTTCCGAGCACAGAGGTGAGGTGTTGAGGAGTCCAGGTACATGGCCTGGCTCCTAGTCCACAACCATGAGGCCCAACTCATGCAGGGCCAGGTCCTTTGGGGAGCGTACAAGGCTGAGGAGTGGGACCAGTTGGCTCATGAACTCACCAGTGCCACAGGAATTCCTAGGACAGGTGAGCAGGTCCGTCACCACCATGCGGACCTGAAGAGACGTAAGCAGGACCAACTGAACCGTTGGATCCAGGAGGCCCGGCAATCACCCAACGCCCCACCACTGAGTAAGTATAAATTAATTATGTTTGTAGAAAGTTAAACTACCTGAAATCATGGAGATGTGTATTCCAATATTACTTCATTTATATTACAGCTGCAGGTGTCCGTTCTGCGAACCGCAGAGCCTATGCTGATAGGCTGGTGCGGTTGCGCCACCAGGCAGGTCAGTAATCCACTACTAGTAACTGTAAAGATATATAAATGTATGACAGTCAGCATAAGAGTGCAGTGTAGCCAGGAAGGAATTAAATCTGCAACTCACAGAGTGTGAAAGTGTATGCAAGTATTGCCTGATTACAATACTGAAACATGACAGAAGTGAGAGTGCTGGAAAGAACTGTAATAATTTCTGTTAAAACATGTCAATAAAGCCTAGAAGTACCAGTCTGAATAGTAACATGAAAGCAAGTGAGAGAGTGTGAGAAAGTGTCAGGAATACAGCACTACAGTAGTAATAACCCTGAATAAACTATACTGCAGTCAGGACATAATTAAATGCATGTGAGACCCAGAACCAAACAGAAACATCTGTTCAAAGTGTTGCTGCATGTGGAATGTGTACACCAAAATCTGGATATGTTGCTCCCAGTCTGAAATATGCAGATAGGATGACTGTCTGATATACCAAACATCCACAACTGTCTACAGTTATAGAAAGCACAGTTAACAGGATGATGTATCTGCACAAACTTCGATATGAATCGTGTATGAACAGCAATAAAATGTAGAGTTATGTTGCAGTAACAGTCCCATCTGCAAGGTTAAGTAGTTAACATATAGGACACTGTAGTTAGAACAGTAGTGTGTATATAACTGTAGCTATTAGAAATGTACAGCATATGTGGTTGTATTCGAAGGTGTTAATAATATGTCTGATTTACCCCACCCTCTAACCATCTATAATCCATTCCACGGGAAAATGGTATGTGCAATCACAATTACCACCCCTGGACATCTGTCCTGTTGGGTCATATATATTTGCATGTCTGTTGATGCATCCGCCCGTTCATACATCCACACCTGATGGCCTGTTGCCATCAATCAACCCTGCATGTTGTTGGACTGTGTATTACTGTTCAAATTATGCATGTGCTATGCACACTGTTCAATGGTGTGAATAACTGGGTGTGTGGTTAATGGGAATACTAATGCATGCTGTTACAACTAACTGTGAATGGTATTTATATGTCACTAACCCAAACTGTCATGACATAATGCAAAACATAGAACGACAGGGAAGGCGGGTTCCGGCGGACCCACCTCTCCCACCTCAGCTGGCGAGTGCACCTGGCACTAGTGCCCAGTCCGGACCCTCCTCCGGTGGCCCTGTGCCACCTGCGGGTGGAAGCGCTGCAGGGGACGGGGCTCGCCCCCCCTCTGCAAGTGTGGCTGGAGGAGATCCACCACTCACCCTCCGTAGCGTCCGGACTGTGGTGCGTAGGGAGATTCGGGACTCTGTCCTTGAGCCCCTACGCCAGCTCGAGGCACGGGTGGTGCAACTAACGGGCTTGCCCATTGCCCCGCCTACACAGCCCCCAGCACAGCCCTGTCCTGGGCAGTGAAGGAACAGTGGCAACTGCCTATGGGTGGGGATATCAGTTCCACTGTTGCCATCTGTGGGCTCATGGGCTCTGGACATCCCAACCTCCGTCCCCGTCAATTGTGTAACCCCCCCCACACGTGTCATACACCGCCCCTGTATGCGTCTTGTTTGTCTTGTCTGTTAACCTACCCAACCTACCTCCCCAGCTGTACCGACTACCTTCACCTGACATACCACTCTCACCTGAAAAAAAAAAAAAAAAAGGGCACTCTGTACCCACAAAAAAATTACGCCCCATACATAGCTGCCCATTCCGCACACATGTCTACTGGACATAGAACCCATCAATTCCAATTGGCTGTACAACAGGTATTATTGTTGTCCTGACACCTCTCTCAGGGGTGGAAGGTTTCAAATGTCACACCAAATTACATACATATGCACAGCTGTTGCTGATGAAGAAATGGGCAGCTATGGGCCTTACCTACATCCCTCCTGCACATCCCAAGCTTGTTTCCCTACTGTCTTACCCTCTTTGTGACCCCTTTTTCACCACTTTCCTGTCTCCCGTTTTCTTTTCTTTCAAAGAAAATAGCGCTGGTGTGCAAGAGTAAGCACGTTTAAGCGGTTGTAACGGTGTGCGCTTGTGCTGTGAGCTAACCGCCAGTGCGCATGCGCGGGCTCCGCGCCAACCAGCGCTAACCCGGTTACAACTGCTTAAAAGTGCCTTAGTCACTTTGATTGACAGGTCCCGTACTCAGTTCAAAAGAAAAATAAAATCCCACTATGAGTCCCGAACCCAGGACCTTGGCAACTATAGTCTGCATGACTTACCACTAAGCCATGACTCTTATATAGAAGCACTGTGCTAAAGTAAATATATCATTTAACAGTAGGAATGAATGTAAAGGGAATATTGATGTGTAGTACACAAAGCATGACATTTAGAATCACAAACAAAACTGGTGGATTTCCATAATAGTAGTGTGTGAACAGAAACAGCCATGCTAGTTGGAAGCTAGTAGGTAATAATGTCACCATAGCACCTTGCAAGACACACACATACTCACAGCAGGATAAGCACTGCCCATACCCCACAACCTCTTACAGGAACACATCCGGACCAAGTAATAAAATATGTGGAGCAAAGGCCCAAAACCAGGGACACATTACAAATAAAGTTACAACAAATGCAGACAGTTCAGAAAGTAACAGGGTCTACACCTTGTGGGATGTTTGGAAGGGTATGCAGTCTGGAACTTGAATGTTTGTCACCATATTCTGACTTGAGCCCAGACTGACTTGCCAGATAAAGGTGTGCATGAGATAATGACCAAATTATGAGGCAGAAATGTGGACAGCCTGCAAATATCTGTACACATGATGGGTCCAACACCACCATATTTGAATAGTTAAGAACCTAGACATAGCAACAGTGAATGTCTTACAGGGATGCCCCACAGACCCCATGTGAAATGTACAAACAGTAGGCAGAAAGGTGTAACACATGCAATGGTAACTATGGAGTCCGGAAAGTATTCACCACTCGCATGGCAGAAAAAGTGTAGTAATACCTATGCTCATGCTAACCCACAGTCACAACTGCAGCATACCAGACATATTAATGGGTGCACCCCACTGATATGTACCATTCCATGAGGCACATAACTGATGAACCTGAAAGCCTCTGGGGCCTGCTCAGCAGCATACCCACATATGCTAATAGATGTCAAGGCCCACACCATGGCCAGACCACACTGCATGCTGTAACACCCTAGCAGATATAGCAAGCATTCCAGGGTGTGAATGTACATGGGAAATAGGAAAGCTACAGCAGCACACTACAGTCAAGACACCTAGCAGGCACACCAGTACTGACAGTAAAGGGCAACTATTGAAGACGTAGCAACAGAGTGCAAGCAAAGGTGAAAGGAAAGCACACACACACACACGCACACATCAACAATAGTAGTAGTTGTTAGTGTACATACACAGTCAGTACAGGAAACTGGAGAAATGAATGGAGGAATGTTAACCCACAACCCACCGAGTAAAATTAGAGATACCAACCTTTACACTCACAGAATGTTGTCCACAGCATAACAGCATGGTCCCTGCCATTAACATCTGAAAGGGCTACGCCTATTTCACACACCCTTTTATAGCACAGTTCTGAAATCACAGTGAGAACTGCAATCAGTACACAACAGGCTGCATGCAATTAGCAAATGCTGGCTAACAATTGGTGCAGAGGCCATCACATGGGCATATGCAGATACCTACAAAAGTATGCTGTATTCCATGTCCACGCATGCAATAATTACATTGCACCCGGAGAGAAAGAGAGACAGAGACAGAGAGACAGAGAGAGTGAGAGAGAGAGAGAGGAGAACCACACCCAGAACTAGACTGCAACTAAGCAGACAGACAGGAATCCCCAGCAACAGCTACCTGGAAGCTGCAACTGTGAAGTGGAGCAGCAGGACAGAGAGCCAGACAGTAGCAGACGCAGCTGTGACAAACACAGGTACTGTAAAGTAATACTATCAAGGTGTACATACTGTGAACCCTCCATATGTGTTATTGGGCTGTATCCATATGTATATGAAGATGTGTAATGGGCAGGAGATATACAGCACCTATCAGTGAAGGCTGTACATACAGTTGTATGTGTGAGCATCTATGTGCACATATATATGTCGTTTGATCGTAGGTTGTACTGCCATGTACTAATTAGATTACACAGCTATGTATGTTTAGCAGTATGTTAGTGTGTGTATACAGTAAGGTAGACATATATGCTGACATACCTGTCCAACATATGGCTATGTAGTTATGTCAACATATGTATGTGTATATATCTTATATGTATATATATACATATGATATGCATATATGTATACATACATAGAGAGAGAGAGATGTAGGACTACATAGACAGATGCTGATAGAATATTGTAGCGACATATCTATGTAATGCACACATGCAGAGATAGATATATGTAGATACATATACATAGACAGACTGATCTGACCACCTACAGGTATGATTGTATATGATGACCTGCAACACAGCCTGCCCCCCCCCCTGTCGCCCACACCCCCTCTGCGCCCCCCCCCCACATCTACAGCAGAATATGTACATCAATATATATATATGTGCAAATGTATACAGACATATGTACATATATATATAAATAGACATATAGACATATCTTAATACATATATATATGTATAGAGAGAGAGAGAGAGATGTATACAGAGCTGGAGTGAGGCACATGTGTACAGATGTATTGCAACAGGTGCCTGGTGACAAAGGCACGGAGTGAACACCAGTGTCACATCCGGAGTATCATACCACAGTCCAGATCACCTACACAGGCAACCACCATATAAATGAGTGTCCGCCCACCACTGCATGTGTCAGGGGTGGTCAGGGTCAGACATGTGTACAATAGTGGCCCCAATGATAGTCACAGTGGCACACTATCCCTGGAATAGCTGCACATGGTATGTGTCCGCACATATGGTCAGTCAGGCATGGACATGTAGGTCGGTGTACCCCCCACAGCACGTAATGGATGCCATGGTATGGACCTCACATGACAGCAACAGATATGGAGAAGGACACAGTGACATGTACAACACGGTGACAATGCACCCAAACACAGTACCATTGCACAGTGACTGTCAACACCACAGAGTACACATATGCTGCCCACGTACAGGTTACCACCCCAGATGCACATATGGAGGTCACACCCATGACAGATGTCCAACAGGCATTGTACCACCGCCCACCATCCACAACCTACCTGTCTGCTGTGTGTCGTCTGTGCCACTGCAATAGTGTGCACATGTGTAGAGGGTTCAAACTCACAGACAGGACACACCCTGCAACAAACCACACAGTGTTAAGATGCGAGACTCCCCATGTGTACATGTCACACATACCCCTGCTGCATGTTACTCAGATAGGTAATATGCCATATGTGTCACCCTGTGTAACTGTGTGACGGCAGCAGGTACCATCACACCACATGTGTCACAATGGTCAGGTTAGCAGAACAGTACGCTGCTGTAGACACGGGGGCATTAGCATATTGTATAGTATTGTATTACAATGTCATGTATTGTGTTGTATTGTATTGGTATGGTGAGGTGCCTCCTGCATGGAGTGGAACCACTGGTGCTGTGCGCCAGTGTACAGGTACATACCCTGTAGTCAAGGTAGTGTAACATAGCACCTCTATATGTGTGTTTAGCGCCTGTCAGAGGTTATGTAGCATGCAACTGGGGATACCAGCAGGTCCCATCCATGTCGTGTATTCTGCTGACCTGCGGGTGTCTCTCACCTGGACATCTGTGATGACCTTGAGGTTAGGGTCAGCAGGGATAACCATGCCTTAATACAGGGGGAGGGCGGGGTGACACCTGCACTGACCCTGTCCGCCACAATGTCGTCTAGCTGTGGTGTCGGTGAAATATGTGTAGTGTACTACCCATGGGCATAGAGGATGGCTCCTGACCAGTTCGCTAACATAGGTCAGGTAGGCCTCCTGGTCATCTGCAGTATCACGCTTGACGTCCCACTCAACATTTCCCATGTAGTCAGTGTGATGGGAAATAGATCCTTACCAGTGCTGCTCAGACATACCCTCCCTTCAGAGACTGATGCTCTGTCTTGCAGTAGCTTACATCAACTGTAATACAATCAGTATATGGCTGGGGTTCGCCGGACAGGATGCTGTCCCTTTGTGGACAGTGTCCTGGCCATATATGGGAATGCATGAGCCATGCGGTCTTGGAGATGTCTGTAGAAAGCAATTGTGTAGGGGTCAGCATTGTGGGTTGTCTCTGCCACTGGCCCAGTGGGCTGTAAGGATACCATATCACTGTTACAAAGTGTAATGTCTGTATCTGTAATGTTGTGCACTGTAGCCATCTGTGCTGGTGGTGGAGGTGGGATATGTATATCCAGGGCAAGCAGGGTGTGGTCAGCCCACAGTAGTCGCCGATGTACACCATACAGTACCTAGACACAAACCCCCAGAGTGAGGAGGTGCACCTCACCTGAATTGGTGTTCTGACTGCTGGTGTTCAGTAGTATGTCGTACGTAGCCTGGCAGGTACTGTACAACAGTTGCTGGCCGAGCACTGATACCTGGCCATCTACATGTGTATCCACCAATAGACAGACAGATGCTACATATGTGGGATATGTGGTATCATGACAGTCAAGTAGCATGTGTAGTATGTGTGCCAAGGTCTGCCAACATAGATTGCTGATACCATGTTATCTTTTTCCCAGGTACATGGCCCACCCAAGACATCCAACCTACTCCGTGGCTGAGGATGAGGAGATACACCAGAGCCTGGTGCGGGACTATGCAACACTCTTTTCCCGCACCAGCCAGAATCAGCAGGTGAGGGCTGCACTGTGGCAGGACCTTGTCCGTCGGGTAAATGATATAGGCATGCATAATAGGACATATGAGCAGGTACGACATCACTGCAGTGATTTGATTAGACATGTCCATCAGCGTGCGTCAGATATCCACAGGCAACAGGTCGCCACAGGTGGTGGGGTGGCTACACATCCCCACTCACCAGACTGGAGGGACTGCTCCTGAGTGTAGTGGCTCCAGTCCACCTGCAACAACAACAGCAGCAGACATGCGTCATGATGGAGGCTGGAGCCGCACAGCAGCAGGACAGTGAACGTGCAGGTAATATGTCATATGTGTAGTTGACTGTTGTGTACACTGGTAGTTAATGCATGTGTGTGGTGTGTCCTTTGTTCGTAGCTGCCACCATAGTATATAATGTGCAAGCGTGATATCCGCAATATTAGCTGCAGACCTTTGAAAGGCGACTGTTGTACTCCTGACCTGTATCATACTCAGTAACATCGGCACAGTTGTGCCCACTAACATTAGTTTCCTCATGTCTGCAGGACCCTCCGGTATCAATGCATTGCAGCCTATCCATGCTGGTGAGTGTCTATTTACATTACCTGTAAAGTTGTTGATAGTAATAGTACCTTTTGGCACACTTAGTGGTGCCCCTTGTATGCATGTAGGTGTGTCTGTGTCTGTGTGTCAATATCACGCATACTGAGTACTGTTCAATTGTGTGAAACTGTGCGCATGTGTGCATGTGTGCATGTGTGCATGTGTGCACCTGTGCATGTGTGCATGTGTGCATGTGTGCATGTGTGCACCTGTGCATGTGTGCATGTGTGCATGTGTGCACCTGTGCATGTGTGCATGTGTGCATGTGTGCATGTGTGCATGTGTGCACCTGTGCACCTGTGCATGTGTGCATGTGTGCATGTGTGCATGTGTGCACCTGTGCATGTGTGCATGTGTGCATGTGTGCACCTGTGCATGTGTGCATGTGTGCATGTGTGCATGTGTGCACCTGTGCATGTGTGCATGTGTGCATGTGTGCATCGCTGGTAGTGTGTAGACATTGTAAACTGTGTTTCCTGTTTCCTTCCCACAGGTTCTGTTGCTGCTCTGGTGTTATCTAGCAGGGAACCTGAGTCAGGTGCCGTGGGTACTGCTACTGATGACATTGGTGTAATGGCACAGGACGGTATGCCAGGGTCCGCCATTGGTCAGCCAATTGACAGTACACAGCTGTCGACCCCATCCATGCACACAGTTATCCTGCCAATACACCCCTTGTCACCACTGTCCCTAGGTGATGGACAGCATACAGTGGGCATTGACCAGGGTAATGTGGTATCTGCGGCACATGCTTCCCCACACAGCAGCCATGGGCATGGCCCAGAGATGGTACCACACAGACAGATGTCCAGGGGTTCTCGTGGGAGCATCCATGGGCGTACTGCCCCTGGCAGACGTGCCCACAGAGGTCTTACAACCTCAGCTATGTTTCGGACTGTCATGCAGGCACAGTCACGTATGGAACGGTACACCAGACAGGGTCTGAGGGAGCTGGCAGCATGTCGCACAGCCATGACCGACGGTATGCGTGACATTGCGGCCGCCATCCGTGATTTCACCGACGTCGTAGACAGCCGTTGTGGGGACATATTACACCGGCTCCACAACTACATGTCCATGAGCCAAGGTGATGGTGGGCAGTTGCGTCGTCGACGTGGCCGTATGCCAGCAACAGCAGCAGCTGGCAGTCGGCGTGGACGACAACAGGGCCGCGGCCGCCACCGTAGTGCCAGCAGCAGCACCAGCAATGCTGGGTCTGTGCTGTCATCAGACCGCCCCAGGAGACCACGTGCACGTGGCTCTGGCCAGGCCCGACAGGGCTCTGTGTCCAGTCAACGAACACCTGCTTCTGATGACAGTACCCAGTCTGGGTTGGTACCGGATACGGTCCGTAGCACCCCTGCAAGGCACAGGTACCATGTCCGTGGCCAGAGACACTGATCTGTATGACCTGGCAGGTACAGTCTGTGGCTGTCCACAAACACCAGTATATGGCAGCCATGAGGTGGAACTGTGTGCATCCATACACGCATGCAAAATAACAACACCTAGGGCTACCGCATACACGCACACACTGCATCAACATTGCCCCACCTTCTACTGCTGTCCCTCACCAACACACATACACATACATGTCAATTGGTGGTATGGGTGGCTGACCCAGGCATACCAAGTTCACACCCTGTGCATATGATGAAACTGTGCCACCTCCTGCATTCTGTAACAACTGTGCAGGTACAGGTTAACATGTTGCTGATGCACAGGGTGACCACATAGATGTGTAGTAATAGTATCATGTTGTTAACAGTACTGTACTGTGTGCTGAATTAATTGTGGGTATATCACAGCATGCCTGAAGCAGTATTTGTGTGATTGTCATGTCCTGTTGTCTACACCCATGGTAAGTACCATAGTGTATCATCTGCACATGTTGGCATACTGGTGGTAATGATGTCAACGGCAGGCGACATACATAGGTAGCACAAGGGTGGGTAATGAATGTAGTAATCCACAATGATGGACATGTGAATTGCAAGTGGCATGTTGCCCACACTAGACTCTGCAATGCAGATGTTTGGGGACGTTGATATGTGTGCAGAACTACACAACTGGTACAGGACACACAGGAGCACACTAGCACTGCATGCACACACCACATACCATGCTAGACAGCACCAACACACATAACTGACTGTCACAGGGGGGAGAGTCCCCATATATGTCAGGGATAGTGTGGTGGCAGGCCAGGGTGCATACATCATACTAGGTATGGCACCACTGACTGAAGGCTCGGTGTCTGTTAATTGGCATGTGTATTACTGCAGGTATGGCCACATGGGTTTCAATCCAGTTATTGTACATCCTGACAGTACATGCATGTTCCGTACACTTGTGTGCACTGCGACTGGACCCTAGACATCTGACCAGTGTATTTCCATGTACATGTGCATAGCGCCTGCATATTTGCAGTGTTACCTTATGGAACTGGTGCAGCTTGTATGTTGTACAATGGACTACATGTAGCCCTGTTCACTGTATCTGTTTTGCATGCATGTTTGCTTGCAATTACCCTTGCATACCGATCACACCTGCAATGCATGGTTATAGAGCTTCTGTGGACCCCTAGTGCCATCTGCATAGCCTACTATATGTATGGCCATGTCCCACTTGACAGGTTGCCACTGTTTGACCTGTTCACATGTACATTGCCTGTGACACAGTGCATATGACCTGCCTGGCATGTGTCCACGTGAGCAGTCATATATGCTACTGCTAAATAGTCACAGGCACTACACCTTCACACATTCATCTCCTGTTGAACTACCTGCTTTGCCAGGGACAGCCTGCACCTGTCACCCCTGGCCTATCAGGTATTGGCAAATCCTCTTGCTACCCCCATAGTGCCTATGTTAGGCAGGGCCCACATGACAGACCCACCTTCATAGGTACCACAAGGGATAGGACACTAAGAGCAATGCTACCCAACGCCAGATGTCTACACCTCCAGATGCATGCACCCAAAACACTCCTTGGCATGGGAAACATCGATATCTGTGCAGTAACAGATGCCTGGTTCAGGGCTACTGAGAGCACACCAGCACTACCGGGTGTAACCCGGTTGATTTCTTTGCTACAGTCACCAAGGCCATTGCCGAGGGGAAGGTGGTTCACACAGCCTACCTGGACCTTGCAAACGCCTTCGCAACAATACCCCACTTGGGCATTCTAGGGAAGCTCAGCAGCTTAAATATAAGCCCCTATGTCACTAGATGGATTGCACAGTGGCTCAAGAACAGAACCCACATGGTTAGCATTGCTGGAGCCATGCCAGACCCCATAACAGTTACAGGTTGTGTCCCAGAAGGCTCAGTCCTGGGACCCTCTTGTTTGGTACATATTTATTGGAGGTACAGGCCAACACGGATGAACTGTGGCTGTCCAAATATGCAGATGACTGCAAACTGGACACCATAATCGACTCCCCAGCTGACACAAGCATCTTCCAAAGGGGCATCATAGCAACAGACAACTTGTGCCAGAGCCATGGCCGTCTGCTGAACAGTGTGTAGAAGGGGAATGTGCATCCTGTAGTTTGTTCACCTAGTTGCCAAAAGGGACATTGTCCTCACACACACTAACCCCCCTCAGCCAAAAACACACACTTGCCAATTGCAGAATTCAAACCCCTATCTGACTGTTATGACACGTGAGACGGGCGCATTAGCAGAGCACGCTATTTGCATTACTGGGGGTTTTCTCTTCCCCTGCTATACTTATAGAGTGCTGACATCATCAGTGTTTAGAAAAGGGAATGGCCATCCTGTAGTGTCTTATCCTATTTGCCAAAAGGGACACTTCCCTCATGCACTAACCCCTCTCAGACAAACACACACTCTTGCCATTCACAAGATTCAAACCCCTACCTAACTATGTTATGACACTTGAAACGGACGCATTAGCAGAGTGCGCTATTCGGATTACTGGGAGGTTTCCTTTCTCCTGCTGTACTTATAGGGTGCTGACATCATCGGTGTTTAGAAAAGGGGATGGGCATCCTGTAGTCTGTTCACCTAGTTGCCAAAAGGGACATTTCCCTCACACACTAACCCCTCTCAGACAAACACACACACTTGCCATTCACAGGATTCAAACCCCTACCTAACTATGTTATGACACTTGAGACAGACACATTAGCAGAGCGCTATTCGCATTACTGGGAGGTTTCCTTTCTCCTGCTGTACTTATAGGGTGCTGACATCATCGGTGTTTAGAAAAGGGGATGGGCATCCTGTAGTCTGTTCACCTAGTTGCCAAAAGGGACATTTCCCTCACACACTAACCCCTCTCAGACAAACACACACACTTGCCATTCACAGGATTCAAACCCCTATCTAACTATGTTATGACACTTGAGACAGACGCATTAGCAGAGCGCGCTATTCGCATTACTGGGAGGTTTCCTTTCTCCTGCTGTACTTATAGGGTGCTGACATCATTGGTGTTTAGAAAAGGGGATGGGCATCCTGTAGTTTGTTCACCTAGTTGCCAAAAGGGACATTTCCCTCACACACTAACTCCTCTCAGACAAACACACACACTTGCCATTCACAGGATTCAAACCCCATCTAACTATGTTATGACACTTGAAACGGACGCATTACCAGAGCGCGCTATTCGGATTACTGGGAGGTTTCCTTTCTCCTGCTGTACTTATAGGGTGCTGACATCATCGGTGTTTAGAAAAGGGGAATGTGCATCCTGTAGTGTCTTTTCCTATTTGCCAAAAGGGACATTTCCCTCACACAGACTTACACACACACCAACCTCACACACACTGAGCACTTGCAGGATTTGAAACCCCTATCTAACTATGTAATGACACTTGAGACGGACGCATTAGCGGAGCGCACTATTCAGATCACTGGGAAGTTTTATTTCTCCTGTTGTACTTATAGGGTGCTGACATCATCTGTGTTTGGAAAGGGGAATGTGCATCCTGTGGGGAGGCAAACACCAAGCACACTATGGCTAAGCTGTCATTCCCTAGGGCAAACAGCCTAGTGTTGACCTCTACACCATTATGTTTAATTGTCAAATGCACATTATTTGTTGCTGATAGACTGTTTGCATATCTTTATTGCCATAGCATTCCCTGTTGGTATGAACAACTTCTGCATCTGTGGAAACTGTTTGCATATGGGAGGGATCCACTATATCACGTATGTCTCTGTAGTCATTTAACTGTGTGCACTGGGCAGACTGCTGTAATGTGGTTGGTTCCTGGCATAACACATAACAATACCAGATATGTGTGTCCAACTGCTAAACCAAGATTTGGACTAAGTGTGTGAGCATGCCCAGTTCAGCCTTCCCATGGCATGTTGTCAAAGTGTGTGAGCATGCCCAGTGTGAGCATTCCATATGTTGGACTCTGCAGCCCACCACATTTGTGGATGTGTGTGAACTTCACAAACTATCACCCGTTTATGGTTGTGGGTTGTGTGTCATGTTGTGTAGTTACTGTACAACTGCTTTGTGTGTGAACACAACAGGATTATACTGTGCCTGCAGTGTTTGCATGGGATACTTTGCATACAGTTGTCAACATCCTTTCACACTGACCTAACACTGTAGTACTGTATAGTGTACTGGTAGTACTTTGGCTGTGGTGGACAGTAACCTGGGCTTTACTGCTATCACTGCTTTGCATTTTGATAGTGGGCACAACAGCCTGGTTGGGGCCAGTTGTGTACATCTGACCATGTTGCATTCTGTTCAGATATGAACTACTTACACCAGGCTTGTCCAACATTGTTAGTGTATTCCACAACATAGGTGTACAATTGCAAACACTAGCGATGTGCCCTAGTCCATGTCTAATGCAAGTTGGAGAGTGTGTTTGTCCTTCAACACACATTGTAAGAGGAGTTTGCCATGACATATGCCATGGTTAGTATACTGTGCCTCTGTCTACCTGTCACATGACAGTGATACCCAGGATAAACCTACCATCTCCCGTCCACCCATCAGGATTCCTATTGAGGAAGATTGATAAGTGACTCTATGGGTAGCCTGTGCTGAGGGTTCACTCATGGGTGGGAGTGGCTTCTGTGTTATGGATCACACAGTACAGCTTGTCCTATGTAAGTCAGTGCTGGGGTTCAGGTCTGTCATGTGCATAGCTCACTGCCATTCAGATTGTACTATGTGCAGCATGTTTATTGATGCCAGCAACACAGGCAACACATGGCATCTGTGTAGGCTGTTTGATACTCCTGATGAGGTACTGTTGGGGACTTTACAGTTGATGGAGGTGTCTGCTGAGGTACATCCCACAGGGGCTATTGTAGTCGATTGTACCACTGATGCAGGAGGACTGCAGAGCCACAATGACCTCCCCTTATGTAGATCTGACAGCCTTCATGATTAGGTGGGTATATGGTATGTTTCTGTAAACACTACAGCACATGTTTGTCCAATGCAGGATATCTATCACCCTGTGTCCCCAGGTCTCTCATTACATGTTAACTACATAATGGGTTAACACCTATGTGGTGATTGGTGGGCACTTACTGTATATCCACGGGGTTGACTATACACGTTTCTGCACTTAGCTTGCTGACATAGCTATGGCACCAGTTGTCTGTTTCTATGTGGCCCTTTGTGGGATGCATGTGTCAGCTGGTGGATCATATGTGGTGAGCGGTTTGTAGTCCTCTGCAAACATGTTAGGACACAGTCCTTCCATGTGTGCCTGTACCTATGGGACATATATACCAGACGAGGGAGATACCAGGACAAAGCCTTGTGGGATGCCAGTTATATCTGGTTTGTAGTCTGACATGGCTGAAGCATGTCTGACCATGTCTGTTCTGTCCTTGGTCTGGTTTGCAACCCCTCTACTGACATGTGGGTTTATATTTACGCTGGTGAGCCTATCTATACTGAACATGTAGGGTATTGTATAGAAGCCTTTGCAAGGTCCAGATACACTGTGTGGAGCACATTGCCCTCATCAATGACCTTAATGACTGTTTCAATTGAGTAAAACATGGTTAGGGGCAGGATCTGCACTTGAGAAGGCCACACTGGGTTGGGTCCGGTGTCAGTAGGTCCTCAACATCCTTATGTCTGTGGTACATGATGATTCTTTCCATAGCTGTGCAATCTGGGCTTCTCAGGATTCTGGGGTAGTACTGTTCAGTATCCATTCAGGCAACACCTTTGTTGAGAAGGACCACTGTTGTTGTACACTGCTCTTTGGGTACGGCTGACATTGAGCAGTAGTGTGGTTTGGCATTCCATTCATCTTAGACTCCATGTTGCACTAAGCCCAGGTCACCATCTCATACCATTGCTGCTGTGTGTTTTGCTTTGGAGATGTTGTCTGTTACCTCAGCATCTGCTATGTCAGGGGGCCAGCAGTCTGCTGGGATAGATATTCTGCATTCGTGGGGGTGGGGGGGTTTGCACTGCACCTGTCGGGATGTATGTTGGCAATATGTGTGTGTGTTTGTGGTATTTGTGTGATTCCGGGCATATCTGTGAATTCCAAACATGGCTCCTACCATCAGTTGTGTAAGCCTTGGGATTATCCTTCGTGTCCTGTACAATTTGTATCTACATAGGTTCATAGGTTCATACTAGGCTATCCACCCTGGGCATTTGTTAGCCTAGCCAGAGTGTGTGTGGCTTTTGAGACCCCTTGCTATGTGGATATTATGGCCATGTATTATTTGCTTTGCTGTGCCTCTGTCTGGACATGACACAGTGAAGACCCCCACTGTAACTCTACAATCATCCATCCACTTGGCAAGATTCCTGTTGAACAGTGTCAGTGAGGGGCTCTGCCTAACATGGAGTGGGATTCTGGTCCAGGGTGTGGGGAGCCTCTGGATTATGTATCTGTCCCACCGGCACATCCTATTTCATTATTTGTTGAGGTTGACATCTCTCACTCGCAGCTCCAATGGATATGTGTTGTCTGGGGTGGAGCATGTCCATTACTCCTGTGTTGGGCATGGCCTCCTACAACAGGCATGCAATGCCTCTGTGTGGGCAGTCTGTGACTGGAGTCAGCTGGGGTGTCTACAGCCAGGCAGCATATGACATATATGTGTGACACTTTATCCTCTTGGTGAGGTACCTTTGCGGTCTTTCTAACTGCTGCAGGTGTCAGGTAAGGTAGATCCCATATGAGGCATTGTACTGGATTATGGGTGTGATTGGGATAAAGTATAGGGGCACAGTGACCTCTGTTGCCATAGATGTGACTCCTTTCCTGATACGGTGTCACATGTAGACAGTCTTCCTAGCCACATTGGCAATGTGGGTGTCACATAACAGGTTACTGTTCACTTGTGTCCCTAGGTCCCTGGTTACTCCTTCCATACATAATGGTTTACCACCTATGTGGTATTTCGTGGTACCTTGTTTGGTATTTGGTGGGACATTCATACTGTCCAGTGTCTTCAGGACGGTTGGGGGTTATTGTGTGTGAGAGTGCGGTCTGTAGCATGCTACAGACTGCACAGCAGTCTTGCCTACAGTTAGTTGCACATGGGTGAACTCCACTGCCTTGTGCATTGTCAGTTACCTGGACGTATGGGTGTCTGTGCTGCCTATGGATACTCACCTCCTTTTATGTAGTGTTCCAGGTTTTGGGGCCATGACACATGGTACGTGGTATAACCTGGTAGTGCTGGTGTGCTGTCAGGAGCCTTGCAGCAGGTTTCTGTCACTGCACAGACATCGATGTTCTCTATTCTGGAGATGGCCTCGGGAGCATGCATATTGGGGTGTACACATCTGGCATTGGTCAGCATTTCCCTTATGTTTCTTCCCACTTATGTTTTCTCGGGTGGTGGGTCAGTCTTTTCAGCCTTGCCTACAAAGGCTGTATGGAGGTGGCAAAGGCCTTATCCACTATTCAGACGCCCAGGGGTAACAGGTGCAGGCCATCCCAAGGGCAGCTGCATGGCTTGTCAAGCATGACATCCCAAGCAGACAGACATTGGATCCCCTTGGAATGACACCAGTAAGTGTGCTACTTGCTATGACTGAACATTCCATGTTTGTACTGTGGCATTATTCTTGGTAAGGGTAGGTTGCTGCAAACGGTGAGTGTCATACCGGCCTGGACTACATAATCGGATAGCTCATCTGTGTCTCTTTACATGTAGTCTAGGGCAGTACATCTCAGGTCATTCACACCAGCATGGACTATGACTGCATCATATTTCTATTTGCTTTGGAGTGACCTACATATTTCTGTTATGTGGCATATTGTGGCAGCCTACAGGCAGCTTACTGTACCCTTTCCTTTGTTCAGTCTGCTGTGCAGGACAGCAGTGTGTCTGACTATGGAGTCACCTATTACAACTGTATCGGGCATGTTGTTTCTCCTTCTGGCCTGTGACTGTTTGGCACACCAGCTTTGTGTGCTATGTGTTGCATGTGCTATGTTTGGAGGCTGTTTCATTGGGTGTCTGCTTTAGTGGCCTCTGTTGGTGTGCTGTGTGTGTGATTTCTGCCTCCGGGAATGTATTTCTGTGTTTATGTGTTTGGTTTGCAGTTGTGATAGGTCTATGTGGGTATGTGTTTGTGGTGTGTGTGGTTACCTTCTCCTACTGACTTGTTTTGGGTGTACTGAGTTGGGGGAGCTCTGCCTCCGGTTTGGATGGATGGTTGCATCTCTCACATATATTTGTATTTCTTGGGTGGAGTTTGTGGTTGTCTGTGTACTTGGGGCAGGTGTAACATTGCCTCAGGATTCACAGATTCCACTTGTTGTGCCTGGCCTTACTGGATTGCATGTGTGGACAGATTATATTGCCATACTACTGATCAGTAATTACGTCATTGTTCATGCTTGCTCTATCATGTAGTAGCTTCCTCATTCTCTTGCATGTTTTGGTTATGGCTGGTGTCCACCATGCCAGATTTAGGCACTGTGTCTTGTTTTAATTTGGGACTGCATAATCCAAGCATTCCTGGCAGTGTTCATGGAATGGCTGTCTTACAGGTTCTGAGGCGTGGCCCATATTTTGCACCTGCACGGGACCTTTCATGGATTCCACATCAGTTTGGAGGTGTGCAAATAATGCTTAGCACATGTTTTCCACTGTTATTTTCCGGACAGGGACTGTGGTCAGGATTTGTATATCCAGTGTGATTACTTTATGGTCTGGTTTTACCAGTGAGCAATGCACTTCTCATCTTGACATCCCGTACCCATGTTGCTAATTATCACATCCAGTATGCTTGCCCCTCTTGTGGGGGTGGTACGTTGTTCCTGGGCCTTTTGGTTTGTGGATTCGATGGACGTTTGTCCTACACTGTTGCAGCTGGTATAGTGCTCCCAGTCTATGTGTCTGGGTATTTGCAGTTGCCTGATATAATGTGGTTTGGAGGACTTGATATATTCATGTGTTCCAGCATGGGCCGGATGCAGTTCCTGGTGTTGGGCCAGTACTGTGTAGCAGGCTATACACTGGGGGGCAGTTTTAGCCACTGTTACTTGAGCATGGCTAGTCCATGCTGCTTTTTGTGGTGGTACCAACATGGGGGTGTTGTTATCCTTGACAATCCTTGATGGTCACCCTCCTTTTGTAGCTTGTTCCGAGTTTTGAGGATGTACAGCACAGTATGAGGTGTAACCTGGTAGTGTTACGGTGCTGTTGTGAGCCTTGACTCAGATTTATGTTACAGCACAGTTATCAACATTCTCCATACTGGGTGGACTTAGACTGCATGCATCTTGCTGTTTGAACTTATCCCTTATCTTATCCTTATCCCTTCTGGTACCTATGGGGATAGGTTTGTGTTTTGAGACCTACCTATTCAGGGCACACTGTGCATGACACCAGCCTTTGCCAGTATCCATACGGCCTGCACTGATAGGTGCACGCCAGTCCTAGCAGGTGGTGCATCATGTCATGCTCAGCATGTCATCCCAGACTGGCACACAGTGGGTCCCCTTTGCCTAACTGCATTAATTCGGCAATTGTTGCACTTCATCATCTCGTTGTCCTGTTGTGGCATGCTGCTTGTTGAGGGTAGGATGTTGGTCAGGGTCCTCAGGATTACATATGGTACTTGGTGTTACATTACTTAACACATAGCATTCATGCCTCAGGTGGTGCTGCAGGGCTGCCTCTGTCGGATGCACATATTACACTTCCCTGTACATGTTTGTGAGCAGGTTGTGTCACGTTAGGCATCCCTGTTACTATATGAGTGAGTCGGAGAGGGGTATCATTCCCAAGGTTCCTACTGAGCCAATGTATGTGCTATCGTTGCCTCTTTGCCAAGGCCAGGGCATACTGGGCACGCCTCCTTCTGCCTACTGGGGCAGGCTCAGGTTGTTCCTCCTCCGAGTCACGCTCTGCCTGTGGTGGCCTTGGCGATGGTGGGGGGCTGTTTGGCCCAGCCCTATGCTGGTCCTGCTGCAGCTGTTTTCACAAGATCATATTATGTAGCATAGCACATACCATGACAATTTGGGTACATGTAGTTGGTGTGTACTGCAAGGCTCCACCAGATGTGTCCAGACACGGAACCGTGACTTGAGCAGCCCAAACACACGCTCTATTACATTACGTGTTTGTGCGTGTGCCTCATTATGGCGTTCCTGTTCAGGTGTGTGTGCGTTTCTGATGGGTGTCATCAGCCACGGCTCCAGTGCATATCCTGCATCCCCCACTAGGTGTCCATGCGGGATGTCCCCATTGGCAAATGTCTGGTACAGCTGCGTCAAATGCCAGATGTGGGAATCGTGGTAACTCCCAGGACAGCCAGCACACACATTCATTATTATGCCCTGGGCATCACACACGACCTGGCAGTTGATGGAGGGAAGCCCTTGCGGTTTATGTAGGCCCTACCCCGCTCTCCTGCTGGTGCTTTGATGCGTATGTGCGTGCAGTCTATAGCACCCAGTACCTCAGGGTATTCCGCTATTTGCTGGAAGAGACGCATGTTGCTGGCCAATACCTCACGGGCATTGGGGAAGTATACATGATCACCGACATGTGCTGACATGGCATCCAGGAACTGGTGCAGTACCCTGGAAGCTGATGCCTGTGATATCCCCATCATATCGCCAGTTGGTCTCTGGAAGGTACCTGTTGCTAGTATTCTTAGGCCAACACATACCTTGGTTTCCACTGGGATGGGTTCCCCTCTGTTGGTTCTGTGTGTGAGGCGTGGCCTGCACAGCTCCACTATTTGCTGCAGGAGGTCTCTGTCCACTCTATAGCGCTCTACTATCTCCAGCTCATGTAACCCGTGGTAGGTGACCCTGGGCCTGTACACTCTTCTCCGTCTCCTCACTGCGGGTTGTCTGGCACCATCTGCATTGTCACCACCCTCAGCAAGTCGCCTATGTCTCATTATGACACCTATGGCAGCCCCTAACATTTCTGCTCTGAGTTCAGCTTTTTCAGTTTTCACTTCTGTTAACTTAACTCCTGTCTTGCAGTGTCTCTTGGAAGAAACATTCTGCACTGCTGTTTGCAGAGTTTTAAGTGCTGGGCTGGCCTAGTATTCTGCCTGTGTAATTGCCTGCATCTAATTGTTTTCACCTGCTAGCTCCAGCAGTATTCCCTGCTAACTTCCTAGTACATCTGTTGCTTCCTTTTTCCTCTCTGTTTCCTCCGGGTGGAGCCGTGTGCAAACCAGCAGAAACACGCTCACAGTGGCTTACACGCGCGCACACATACTTACACAGTTCAGAGTCTGCTTATTTGGTTTTAAACGCGTGCACGCCCACGCAAACGGTGTTAAACATCTCCCAACACGCTCCCACATGCTTAGTCTGCCTTACACACGCGCACACTGTCTTACACGCGCGCACACCACCTTACTCGCGGTTCATGGAGCGCACACGTGCGCATACACGTCCAGCAAGAAACTTTGGTGTAGGCAACAGTGTACACCTTCCATTTCTTGACTTTCTCATGTTTACTTAGTGGCACACCTCCTTCCTTGATATCTCTCTGACATCTGTCATGTAACTCTACCTTCCAATGAACTCCATCCCTTTCTACCATTCCCCCCTGTGATGTCACCTATCTCCTACTCTGTTCCTCCCCCTTCTGTAACTCTTACACTACTCAGAATGTGCTAATTTGCTATGTGACAGTGGAATTCAGTATCCTTACCCTCATTTGCATCACATTGCCTACTAATGCTTAGTTACATCTCTTAGACTTGGCTTCCCCCCTTGGCAACCACTACACAGTGGCCATGTTGGTTTTTCTATGCTGGTCCCTCCATTGACATTCCATGTATTGCATAAAACCTACATTTGTAGATTTAAAACCTTCGTTTTCATGTTTTATGCAGCGCAGCCCGTTTGCCTGGGGCTGCGCTGGGTTTACACATCGGCAATTGCCGAAAAAAAAAAATTATATTTTTAATATTTTTGCATGGGGTTGCATTGCCAATGGCCACATATTTGGCCATTGGCATGCTGCCTATAACATATGCACCCTTTATTTGGAGCTGACATGGCTCCATTGCCGTGTTGCAGAAAGCGCACTCAGTTGTCAACTGAGTACATTTCTGCAGCTAACACGGCTCTTACACGGGCTGTTCTTGGCTTCCTGGATCGCTAATCAGCCTCATTTGCATGCTATTCGGCTGCAAGTGGGCTGATTAGCTTAGCCACGCCCACTCCGTGTAAGAGCCGTTTTAGACTGACTCTTACACGGACTTTGGGCTGTTCCTGGATCGCGAAGGCTACATGGAGTCTTACACTACTCTTAGACTCCGTGTAAGCCTTCGTGAATCCGGCCCAATGTGTTTTGCTAAAGCGTTATCACTTTTGTTCTTTAAAATCGCACACATGTGTTCTTAAATTCTATCCTTTAGTTTACGATCTGTTTTTCCCACATAGAATGCGGGGCAGTTATTACAGACAGCTAGATAAATAATGCTTTTAGAGTTACAATTGAATTTATGTTTTATCTGATGTGTTCTTCCTGCTATTTCAAAAGTATACCCTGTTTTAACATGTTTGCACATTTTACAAGCACCACAATGAAAGGTACCTCTTGTTCTGTTGTTATTTTTAACTCTCAGTTCATTAGATTCAAGGAGGGTCTTTAAATTAGCACCCCTTCTATAAATAGTTGTAGGCTGAGACCCAATTCTCTCTATCAATCAAATGTCTTTGTATAATAAAGACTAATTCTTATTGAGAATGAATCTGACTTGTTCACTATCATTACTATAAGTAGTAATGAAACTAGATTTGTAAGGATGGTTGAAGCCCTCATTTATTACTCTTAGATTACTAATGTCGAGAGATGCTCTATCTAGTGAACTTGTGTCCTGTATGTCATTAGGCATACCTGCTACATTAGCATCTAACCCACTAATAGGGTTCTTTTCATGTAATATAGGTTTGAAAATGCCTAACTTACATTTATTTATCACTTCTACTGATAGATCATGGACCAAACAGTTAGGATAACCTCTATTTATAAACATGTTAATTAGAAGCTCACATTCAGCTAAAAAATCTGTTTCTAAAGAACCCATTCTCGCTGCTCCAACCAGTTGGCCTTTAACGACAGAGTGCTTTTGTTTAAAAGGATGTGCATTAGAAAAGTGCAGGAATGAATTACAATAAGTAGGCTTTCTATATATGGTCGAACATAAGTTATTGTTAACAGGGGCTTTTGTTAATTTGACATCTAAATAATCAATACTAATAGTATCGAATTTATGTGTAAACTGGAAGAATGTGGTAGTAGAATTTAAATAATCAACAAGTTTGTCAGCTGCTTCTTTATCTCCTTTAAAGACGATAAATATATCGTCTAAAAATCTCGTGTAATACACGAGTAAATTTTGAATATCAGGCTGATCAAAAATGTATAGTTTTTCCCAATACGCTACAACCATGTTAGCTAAACTTGCTCCACACGGTGAGCCCATTGCTACACCCTGTTTCTGTAAATAGTGTTGACCATTGAATATGAAAAAGTTATTTGTCAAAATAATATCAATAAGTTCAGAAACTAACTCAATATCAGATGTTGAAGCATTTTTATCTTTCATCATTAAAGCTGTCCATTCTACTGCTTCCATATGTGGAATAGAAGTATAAAGGTCAACCACATCAATGGCCAAAAAACTGTAGTCTTGGTTAAAGGACAGACTATTAAGGCTTTCTAAAAATGACCATGAATCTTTACAGACTTGTGGGATCTGCTCTAGGTATTTTTGTAGGATAGAATCTACTACTTTAGCACATGGATAAGTGAGGGATGCTCTACCATCAATGAGTGGTCTCATTGGTGGATACAAGATGTCTTTATGAATTTTTGGAATCCCAAATATTACTGGCAGTTTGGGTAAAGGAATGTTGATGTAATTAAACAGATCAATACCTATCCTAGCTTCAATGAACAGGTCTCTAAAATAATCTTTAACCCTATATGAAGTTCTGTTATATTCATTTAATGAAACTTTAATATAAGCTGAACTATCTAGTACCTGTTCCATCCTTTTGTTGTAATCGGATATATCAAAAATAACCAATCCCCCTCCCTTATCTGGTTTGTACTCCTTACCATTGATGATCTCAATAGGTCTAATGCTTGTGATTGTTCCAAACTCACATTATTAGACCTTGAGTGGTTCTCTTGCTTACGATTAAATGGAATATGCCTGATATCTAATTCACTCATACTTTCAAATAATCTTAACAATGGATGTAAGGGTGGGTTAAAGGTACTGGAAGGTTTAAAACAAACTTGAGAAACCTCATTATTACCCAAAAGGAAAGAAAGATTAATTAAGTTTTCTTAAAAAACATTTCAAATCTATTAAAGTACGAGCAATATTAATGTTTCTGCTAGGGACAAAAGTATTTCCCTTAGCTAACAAATCAATCAAATCAGCTTCTCTGGTGACCAATGAAAAATTATAAATGTTAAAGTCACCATTAGAGTTTTTTAATATCACAGGTTTATGTGAAGAATTTGTAACAGAAACATCAATTATCTCTTCCTCCTGTTGTTCCAACCTTTGTTCTTTGAGTTCCGAGGACATCGTGGATTTGAAGGGTTCCTGGAATTCGAATCCTGTTGAAAAACCTGTTCATTGTAGTTGTTATTTGGAGGTTGAGCTGTCTGTTGAATGTTATTGTTGGCGTTGTTATTACTGGCATTATGAGACTGCAGTCTTTCACTGCGTCTCAAAGGTTCATGACGTTGGCCTTCATTAGTGTCTAAATTTGAGTTGGACCCATTCAATTGGTTAGAATCTGTAGTTGCAGAAAAATTATTAGCATAAGGTACATTGTTTTTATTTGGCCATACTTGTGCCAGTTGTGGTTTAGGGTATGCAGACCCATTAGAATACGCCAACCAGTCACGATTCAGTTTCTTGATTTTATTAATTTTTAATTTGTCCATTAGTTGGTCTATACTGGAAAAAACCCTCCCATAATTATATTTGTACCTAATGAAGTCAACATCTGATTTAATATCTTTATCCAAGTTATTTACTTCAATAGACATATTTTCTATTTGTAAACTGTAATGTTTTATCATAAGTTCCATTAATAAAAACCCTGAGGTGTCAAACAGGTTCAATAATTCTTTGTGAAAAAGTGAGTCCGGCGTTAAACCAGTTGAGAACTGGTGAGAGCGCAAACCCTTAGGGACTAGTTTTTCAGTCAAACACTGTTTAAAGTAAACAACTTCTAATTGTAGTTTTTTTAACTTTAACAGTTTATGATCAAGCAAATTCAATTTTTCAGATATAATAGGTGTACTCACTGAAGTAAAATGAATGTCACTGGCCAGTCATTCCATATTAGCAGTAAAACCTGAAATTAGTTTTCCTATATTATTCACCCATTCACTGAGTAAAGGAATGCCAATAAGCCCTGTATTACAAAGGTGGTTCCCAGCTTCTATAGGATTAATATCCGAATGAACCTCTTGTCCCGCTGGTAGAGAAGAAATTGTGTTGCTTGCACTGGCTTGTTCAGTTCCTGGATTATGCGTGTTTAATTGATTTTCACCATTAAAATCAGTTCCAATATGTCGCACACTGACATGCTTAACCTGTGCTGCGTTCTTATTTTGTTGGTCAATCGAATCAAGACGACTGACAATGTTATCGATGCATTGAGTCAAAGAGCTCATAAAAGCTGCCAAATCGGGAGAACCTTGTTGTTGAGTTGAACCAAATAAATTAGGACTCACTGGGCTATCAGATACTCTCGTTGCCATCACAAACTAAACAAGTAGAAATGAACAAACGCTGTAACCACGAACAAAAAGCTGCAGGAGTTACTGAAGCCACTAGTAAAAGTCCAAAACACATCAGTACTTAACGTATAAGCAGTTTTATTAAAATGAGCAACGTTTTCGTCACTCTACACGAGCAACTTCTTCAGAAAATGAAAAACCATTAACAAATGCAATTCTATTTAAAAAAATCCGCCTCTAGGCGTCATGATTGTGTGACCAATCAGCTTAATTAAAGTTCGAACATGTTAAAAATTTTTAAAGTACCACAGATTAATTTATCAGCATGCACAAACACCAACCAAGTTCACAGTAGATAAAATAATCAATAACTAATGACTACATCTTGTCACGAATTTACATCAAACCTTAATTAACATGGATATCTATAATCAAAAATTATATTCAAAAATGTATAAATATGTCTCTACAAGATCTAATACTCTGTATAAAGCGAACCAGAATACTATTACACAAATACAGCCTCATACTTATGTCATTTAAAACTAGAATCACTGTCTCAGATAACTCTTAAGTTTTAATAAGCAGGCTATATTGCAGTTATCATTTAGACCTGGATAAAAGAATGCATTCAGTGACAGTTGCCATACTAATTCACGACATTCAAAAACTAAAGACGTCGGCCCCCCTCTAATATCAAAAACAACTTGATCAATTACTAAGAATTGGAAAGAATGCCCTGTTTTAATGTTAATGTGTTTTGCTAAAGCGTTATCACTTTTGTTCTTTAAAATCTCATACATGTGTTCGTAAATTCTATCCTTTAGTTTACAATCTGTTTTTCCCTACGCTTTAGCAAAACACATTAACATTAAAACAGGTCATTCTTTCCAATTCTTAGTAATTGATCAAGTTGTTTTTGATATTAGAGGGGGACCGACGTCTTTAGTTTTTGAATGTCATGAATTAGTATGGCAACTGTCACTGAATGCATTCTTTTATCCAGGTCTAAATGATAACTGCAATACAGCCTGCTTATTAAAACTTAAGAGTTATCTGAGACAGTGATTCTAGTTTTAAATGACATAAGTATGAGGCTGTATTGGTGTAATAGTATTCTGGTTCACTTTATACAGAGTATTAGATCTTGTAGAGACATATTTATACATTTTTGAATATAATATTTTGATTATATATATCCATGTTAATTAAGGTTTGATGTAAATTCGTGACAAAATGTAGTCATTAGTTATTGATTATTTTATCTACTGTGAACTTGGTTGGTGTTTGTGCATGCCGATAAATTAATCTGTGGTACTTTAAAAAATTTTAACATGTTCGAACTTTAATTAAGCTGATTGGTCACACAATCATGACACCTAGAGGCGGATTTTTAAAATAGAATTGCATTTGTTAATGGTTTTTCATTTTCTGAAGAAGTTGCTCATGTAGAGTGACGAAAACGTTGCTCGTTTTAATAAAACTGCTTATACGTTAAGTACCGGTGTGTTTTGGACTTTTACTAGTGGCTTCAGTAACTCCTGCACTTTAAAAATTTTACTCTAGTGCTTGAGTAGTGCTTAGATAGTGGCAAAATGAGTATAGCCAAAAGACAAAGACCTAGTTTGATCATCCTATTCCATAGGAAGAAAAGTCATCACAGGAATAAAAATGACAATGCTGAGTATATTTTATTTTCAGATGTAAACCAAGGATTTAGGCAAACAAATCTAGATTTATTTATTTTTTTATTTAAATATCCATCCTTTTTAAATGGGTTAGTCCCACTAGTCTAGTAGCCTATTTTCAGTAGAGACCCACGGTGGTATTTGTACAACTAGGGGAAATTTGGCCAGAGCACTGGGGAACTTCCTGGGGAAATTCACCTACTCTTTGCAGTAGGGGGAAGAGATTGGGTGTTACACAGCCTCAATTCCTTTTTCCTGTCCAGGTGTGGAGGCAGCTAGGAGGAACAGAGAGAAAACATGGTTGCTGAGAGCCAAGGCAAATTGGAAGTTAAATGTGTTGAAAATGTAGACAAATGGTTCGAATTGCTACCAGAAATGTTTTCAACCAATATGGGAACAGAAACAAATGTTGTCTGCTGATGGTGAGGAGATCAGATGCAGCTAAATACAGTGGTGGAGATGGATTCAGAAGTAAATTTTCAGAAAATCTGTTTGAAATGGCAGAAATGGCAGAAAATGTGTTATTTCAACCCTCAGAGCTAATTAAACAGAATGAGCCAGAAAGCGGAACTGCTGTATCCTGGACTGACATTATGGAAAAAAATAGAAGAGAGAGAAAAAGAAAAGGAAAAACAGGCAGAGAAGGTTCCAAAAAAGTCCTATGCTCAAAAGGTGGAAAGAGGAGCTTAGGAGAAGACAGAGATGAAGAAAGTAGAGAAAAATTATATTGTTCAGGTAAGCAGTAAAAATGAAAAAGGCCTGGAAAGATATCAGGTATGGGGCAATGCTATTTTACTTCTGGGAATAAAAGCTGAAGCGGTAAGAGCTTTCACTTTAATTAACAAATAAACCTTTTGTAACTTATTTTTTGAAACTGGCCAGGCTATAGAAGACATTTTGGGGGCTTATGAAAAAAGAAAGCAGACCTTCCATCAGCATATGTTGTGCAAGCCTTTTTCAGGCAAACAAAAAAGAGTCTTGATTCAGTTTAAAACTGAAGTGGGAGCAAAAGAATTGAGAGAATATTTGTTGACAATATGTAAAGATTTGGTGGACACTACTAAAATGTATGATAAAAGAGGATTATGGACTGGGGGTCAGGAATGTGGAATAATTTAAAAAATGGAACATGATGTGATACACATACCTAGTATTATTAATGTGCATGATAATAAAGGTTTTGTGAGGTACAGAGGCCAAACAAACACTTGATATTTTAGTGGAAAAAGTAATCATTTAATTAATGAATGTGACAAAAATATGTTATTTATGTGGCCAGACAGGTCATAATGCAAATGAAATGTAAGAAAAGAGGTAATACAGGACATTCATGGTTAGAATGTGAGGTAGAAATACAAGAGAATGAAAATGAAAATGAAAATGAAATTCTAAAAGAAAAAGAGTTAGAAAAGAATACTATACAAGAGCGCTGAACACAAGAAAAAAAACATAGAAATAGTATTTAAATTGAAAGGGAAAGAAAAAAAAAAGGAAAAGAAAAAGAAAATGAGACAGATGAAACAAGTGCAGAAGAGTGGCATAGAGTAAAAGGGAAAAAAATGCAATTGGAAAGAGAGTTGGGGAAGAAAATAAAAATATAATGACAAGAGAGAATAAAACAAAAAGGAACACACCCAATGGTAGAAACAAGACTGCACAAATGTTTAATTGAATTGAATTAAATTAAATGATTATGAAGAAATCATTACTGTAATACTGACAAAAGCACTAAATTAAACATTTGTGCAGGCTTGTTTCTAACATCGGGTGTGTTCCTTTTTGTTTTATCAGTTTTGGAGTATTTTTGTTTTACTGGCAAGAGAGAATAAGGAAGGTAAGGGATAAGATTATTCTAATAACTGTTCTATAAAGCTGAAAATATCCTGGAATATGAACAGTACAAAGAATATTAATTGTATTTATTTATTTTACATTTGTTTACCGGGATAGTCTGATTGGATACATGTCCATTTTCAGCGGAGGCTCGGGGAGAAAAGCTCTACATAGACAAACATACATAGATTACACAGAAGTTAGCAAACAATTATAAAAACAAAGTGATTATATACAATGAGTTAGTAGTGTTCCCTAGTAGGGACTCACAGTTCTCATGGACAGACAATTAAAAGAGACATCAGATTGGAAGCAGAGCTTGGTGATATAGTTACAAGTTATGATAATTGCAGAATATGCTTTCAGTTTATAACTTAATCAGGGTTGGTACATGGGCATAGCCAATTCACTTTGAGATACTGTTTGAGTTTTTTTTGAAGAGACTTTTGGAAGATTGCAGGGTTATACAGTTTGGCAACAAATTCCAGGTTTTGCCAATGAAGTTGGCAAACAGGGATTCACCAGCAGAGTTATTATCTTTGTGGGTTTGGACCAGTAGTTTATCGGCTGACAGTAGGGATCTTAGGTTGCTATACTTAAGAGAAGAATTAGCATTTTGCAATGATGTGCTGCAGTAGATCCCCAAGTAATAGTATTAGAAGACATTAGAATGCTAAGAGAAGAAGAAAGGGTGCGAACATAAAAACTTTGCAATGATACTATTTGGAATATTGCCAAAGAAGCATGTTCAGGTATGTGTATACTATGTCAAGAAAATAGAAAAATATTATTACAGTAGTTGAACTGGGCCAAATAACAGTAGTGGGTATAAGATGGAAAAATATGTATATAGACCAAAAACTTTATATACACGTGTGACAAAAAAAAGAAAGAGAAACAATGTTTAAAAGTGTACCTAATAATGCCTGTTATAACATGGACATAATAATGACAGGTGACTTCAATTGCAATTTGAGAAATAAAAAGAATAGTTGTGATGTTAAATTGGTTACTGAAATTATGAAAAGTGGAAAATTAAAAATGTGGGAAAATAAACACCGGACTTACAAAAGAAATTAAATTAAGGCAGGAATTGATTATTTTTTGATATCAGAAGACTCAAAAATTATACAAAAAGGAATTAAATGTAATGGGTTCTCTGATCAAGTGGTGATTTGGATAAGAATTTATGAAAATGAGGAATATATTAAAATTGGAAAAGGCATAAAAAGAGTAAATGAAAAAGAGTTATATTCAGGAGAAAGAAAAGAAATTTCAGAATTATGGCAACAACATAGATTGAGAGATGTTTACAAAAATTGGACAATATGGTGGATTCAATTCAAAAAAGAAATACAAAAAGTATTTTAGAATGTATAGAAAAGAAAAGGAATAAAGAAAATAGAATACAAAATCTTAAGTCAAGAAATATTTAAAGACTTGATAGAGAAGAAAAAATCATTTTATGAAAAAGAAATAGAATTATATAGAAGCAAACAAGATAAGGTTAATAAAGTGTTATATAAGAAAGCATTGCTTACAAGGAAAAAGAAGAAGCAGCATCATACATATGCAATATAGTAAAATAAGGAAAGATAATAAGATAATTAAAAAATAAAGAAGGGAAACAAATTAAAAAACAAGGAGAATATCTGAAATAATTAAAGAACATATATTAGATTTATATAGTAAAAATGAAGTTAACATTGAACAAATTTATTTATTTTCCATAATAAATCTTTATTGTTATATTATTTTCAAACACAAATAAGAACAAAAATAACATATATTCACAAATCAAGCATTAACTAATATCACTAATAACCACACTCTATATACAATATTTACAAGAATGCTTCCATGTAATACAGTTAAATATAAAAAAGCATAAGAATAAATGCAAGTAATAGACAGCTGATTACTAAATTCTCTCCACACACATAAATAATTATTAATATTTCCAAGTTGAAAATACTATGCTAGTATAATATTAAAAATCTGTTCCCAAATTTTTGGATTATTAACATTTTTATTTTGTGGGTTTAATAGTAATTTATGAGCCAATATATGTTTTGTCGCTAGAACTCTAAAGTTCTGCCATGAAGTTTTAGATGGGTCTAACCAATTTGAAGCTATATAAAGCTTCATTAATAGAAAAATATTAATATATATAATAATTTGTGATTTAGGGATCTCTCTCGGGGGAATATGCAGAATCATAAATTTCCATGATAACGTTGTACTCTGGTAACCCACCTTTTGAAGTTGGATCTTAAGGGAATTCCAAAGTTTGAAAATACATTTACAACTCCAGAACATATGAAGAAGATCAGCTGGTTGATTCTTACAGTATGGACAAGTTGGTGAATTTTGGGATTAAATTTATGCAGGGTAAGACGTGTATAATATGCATTGTTCCAAATCATCAACTGGGTATATATTAATCTTTGAAGAGAAGTAGATTTGATGGTCAAGTCAATTGCTTTTAACATATTACTTCTATCTGTCAGTAAGATTTTCTCTTCCCAGTAGTTTGATAACAAAATTTTATCATGAAATTGAAATTCTTTAATTAATTGATTTGCTGTCGTGATATATTTAAGATCCTGTTGGAGAGCTTGCCACAACAAAGAGCATCTATTAATAGCCTCTTCTTCCGGTTTAAAACTTTTAAAATAGCTTATAGTGAGTTCTCTAATTTGCCTCAGAATAACCAGATAATTTTTAGGTAAGTTAAGTTCTTGTCTTATTTGGTTGGCCGAACTGTCAAGATGTTTATATATATATCAATCAAAGTTAGATTAACTATCAATGGAAAGTTGTTGAGATCAATTAGTTGATTATTCAATTTTAAATTAGGATTCTTATGAAAGGGTTGAAAAACCATCATATGTTGAACCAAATCTAATAAATGAAATAAATTATGTAAAGAGAGTATGTTCGTTTGATGTGTTCAATAATCCCATAGAATTTCAATGTATCCTTACCTAAAAAAAGTATTGCTTTAGGATTGATATTTAACTTTAGAATATATTTATAATTCAGAACTACCCAAGGTGGTGTCCACTTAGTATTATTTATATCATAATTGGCAATTCTTAAAATTCTATTAGAATTTACAATTAAATAATACATTTCAAAATTAGGTAATTCCAGTCCTCCTCTATTTTTGGGGTCATTAATTTATCATAAGATATCCTGGTTTTCTTTGGTTCCCAAATTAATTTAGCCAATTCTTTATGAATCCGTTTAAAAAACGACTTTGAAAGTAATAAATTGGCTGACCTAAAATATACAGTAATCGTGGTAATATGTTCATTTTGATAATTGAAACTTTTGCTAATATTGGCAGTCGTAAATTTTTCCATCTCCCAAAATCAGAAATTATTTGTTCCCAGATTGCTTTAATATTATTATTATAAAAGTCTTTATTATCAGTAGAGAACTCAATACCTAGATATTTAATATTTTCTTTAAATGATACTTGTCCCACTAAGGGCAGTAACGAAAAGGGTTTAGGTGTCTTTAAAGGGAAGATATTGGTTTTTTTCAAGTTAATTTTATAATTAGACACTTTTGAGAACTCATTAACAGCCTTCAATAATTTTTCAGTATCTGATAATGGAGATGCACAATAAATGCTAAGATCGTCAGCAAAAGCTGCCATTAATATTTTAGTTCCATAAATTATTGGGACATTATGATAAACATTTTGTTTAATATATAAAAACAATGGTTCAAGATAGATATTAAATAATAAAGGGGACAAAGGGCAACCCTGGCGTGTTCCAGTCTTAATCTGTATTCTTTTAGAGAAGTTTTTATTAATATACAATGTAGTATAGGGATTACTATATAATATTTGTAACATTTGGGCAAACTCATGTGATATATTAAAATACGGTAAAAGATCAAACAAGAAATTTGTATCAACCCTATCAAAGGCTTTCTGGGCATCAATTATAAGGGCATAAATATTTAAATTATTTTGCTTAGCATGCTCTAACATAGTATGTAGTGTGAGTGTATTATAACTGGTTTGTCTACCTGCCATAAAACCAGTCTGTTCTTTAGAAATGATATGAGTCATGATTCTCTTCAGTCTAGATGCTGTAATAGAGGTTAGAATTTTCATGTCTACATTTATTAATGATATCGGTCTATAATTATCCGGATTTTGAGGATCTGAATTGGCTTTATGTATAAAAATAGTTTTGAGGCGTTAAGGTGTGGATCATTAATTTTATTCCTAATTATGTAGTTAAACACAACTGAAAGTATCTTACCGAAAATATCTGCAAATTTTTTATAAAATTCCACTGTCAAGCCATCAGGACCTGGTGATTTATGTGATTTCATATGCTGAATTACATATACTATTTCTTCTTCAGATATCGGTTTAACCAAGTCATTTTGAATGTCCTCTCCTATTGTTGGAAACTTAATTGACTGTAGAAATTGTTCATAATTCCTGTTAGGGGTCATATCCTTTTGTCCAGCATAAATATTAGTGTATATTTTCTCAAAGATATTAAGAACCTCCTCAGTTTTAGAATATATTTTATTATTAAATTGTATTTTTGAAATCTGCACGATTGGTTTTGTTTGATTAATGATCCTAGCTAATGCTCTTGATGGTGTTTGAACATGACTGGCATACCTCACTAACGTCTTGTACTCTTGAAATGTTAATCTACTATTCTGAAGTAAAAAGAGATCCTTTTGACATTTAATCAGTTCCTTCTCTGTTTGCTCATTAAAATCTCTAATCAGTTCTTGATCAAGTAATTTAATTTTTATTTCTAAAGTTTGAATATCTTTGTTTAATATCTTTTTATAATAAGATGCTTTTTGAAAAAGTGTCCCTCTTATTTGAGCTTTAACTGTTGCCCATTCAATATCTGGGGCAAATTGTTGTTTCCCTAAACCAATCAATAAGTCTTTCAGGTACTTTGTAATTTCCAGTATTATATCCTCCTTATTCAATAGATTTGGATTAAGAGACCAATTATAACCTCTTTGTCTCAAAGTATCTTTTACCCCCTTAGTAAAACTCAACAAAATTTTAGAATGGTCTGATATATAACGGGCATGTACCATAACTGTAGGTTCTAGATTGATCAATACTCTTGAAATCAGGAAGAAATCAATTCTGGACCACATTTTATGACATGGGGAATAAAAGGTAAAATTGCTTGTACTATTATCGTTATTCAGATAATGAAATGGATCATATAATTGAAAGTCTCCTTTAAGATCATTCAGTGGTAATAGAGCATGCTTGTTAAATGCTCTTTGTGGACAAGATCTATCCAACTTTGGATTCTGGTAGGTATTCCAATCACCTCCAACAATTACATAATATCTATCAAATTGTGTTAAAATTGAATATAGTGATGCTATAAATAGTTGTTGGTCATTACAGGGAGCATATATATTTAAAAGTAAAATAGGTTTATCAAATAAGGTAAACGAAAGAATAACATAGCACCACTGTCCATTTTTATCTGTATTAGAATCTAATATCTTTTCCTTGTATTGATCTTTAATAATTATGGCTACCCCAGCACTATTTGACTTACCTTCAGATACTACTACTTCTCTAATCCATTTCTTTTTTTTAACATCACCCCATTGATCATTCATTAAATGCATTTCTTTAAGTAGGATAAACCATGCCTTAGCCTGCAACAGTACATGTAACACCAGTTTCCTCTTCTTCAAGTTCTGGTGCCCTTTAATGTTCCATGAATCTACTTCCCACATTTCAAAGATTCACTGTAATATGAAAGTTTTGGAGAGAGGGCATGGAAAAAACAAAAAACAGTAAATTCAAAACCATACATAATCTGGAAGCAATCCTTATATCCCGTCCTCAACCAGTGCATACCCACTCTAACCCCGGACCAGGAGATGAATAGGTCCTGTATAATATGAAATGACAAAGGGTTTAAAAGAAACAACAGATATAAAAACACCACAATGTAAAATTTCACACATGTATCACAATTAAGACCTATAAAACCTAACTTCACTACGACAAAGCCTAAACTAAACATTCCCTAACAAACACTGCCATAAACTGCATCTCTTTGGTTAATTACTATTTAAGCAAATCAAATTAAAAATGTAACAGTAGTACATGTAAAAAGAATAAAGTAAAAAAAAATAATGCATTTTCAGTAGGTTATAATAATGCACTTTCACTATAATAATGCACTTTCAATTGGATTAGCTATCTATACATAAACCACATGCATTAAAAGAGAGAAGAAAAAAAAAATACATACTAATATATAACCCTATATTAAAGCAAATAGACAGCAAATTTATTAATATCCTTTGTTATACATTCACCTTATACTAGTTTCATAATAAAGCAAGCTTCTAACTAAATAAAATAATGAAAATAACACAAAACATTAAAAACTATGCTGACAGGTTAAATAAACATTGCTAAATCCCTGCACCCTCTCTAAATAATATAACTACAAAATGTTGGCTGAAAGTTAATAAATGAAGTTCCTAACAAGTTCCTATGTGCTTAAATTACTATAGAACAGTGTTATTTAATGTTAAATAAGCAAGAGAGTGTTTAAAACATTTCTCTTTGGTTTTCCAAACCAGGAAGTCCTGTAAAATGCTCGCGAAAGGGGACCACTTTTGCAGACGGACTCCCAGAAGTGCCACAACGAAATCTACACCCTCAACAGCATTTTAAGCACTTCCTGTCTTCCTCCTCATTGAAAACAGTTCGTAGAAGCCATAAAATGTCAGGAAACAAGTGCATGAGATCAAGATAAGGAAAAGCAAACAGTTTTATTGCTCAGGAATAGGCCTAAGCTTCACAAATGCAAACAAAAGATTACCCAGTCCTCGAAGCACAGTAAACATAGCAGCATACCAGTCCCATCAAAAGTTCAATTCAAGTCTCTGATGCAGGTAAAGCCTCGAAAATTTTAAGAAACAGATTTCTTGCCTCATTTTTGGTGGAAACAGAATGTTTAGCCCCATCCACTGTGAATATAAGCATATTAGGATATTTCATTTGAAACTTCATTTGTTTGTCAATAAGAAATTTGCAGTAAGGAGACAGAGACTGTCTAGCCGGTCTGATTTGTATAGGTAGATCCTGTGTCAGAGATATTTTATTGTTTTTCCACATAATATAGCCTCCACTTTGTTTTGCAGTAATAAGTATTCTGTTTACATCTTGATAATTAAGCAGTTTAACATACACAGGTCTAGGAAAATTAGATGCTTGTACCTCTCTCAAAGCTCTGTGTGCTCTTTCCACGATGATTTGTTTCACAGTATCAGCATCATTTAAAAGCACTACAAATACTTGTAGTATGGATGGAATCAGTTCATTATACTGAATGGATTCAGGAATCCCTCTGACAATGATATTGTTTCTCCTGGATCTTGCTTCTAGGTCTGTAAGCTTACTTTGTATAGCCTGTATATCCACATCATACAGATTAGTTTTTTTTTCCAGTAAAACTAATTTGTCCTCAGTATCAGAAATTCGAGCCTCCGTCTTATCCATTCTTTCCAGCAACTGAGTACACGAAATTCCAAATGATGGTATTTGACAAGTCAGTTCTTTTAAAGCTTCTTGTATAGGCAGAAGTGCAGTTTTGATATCCTCCATATTTAAAGCTTGATCAGCTTTAGTTTTAGTCCCTAGTTTCTGTTGTTCCTGTGCTTTAGTAATTTTTTGTCGAACATTGAACAAATTTATAATGGTGAAAAATAATAAATTTGATAATAAATATTTGGGTTGAATGAAATCATGAAAGACAATGTTAATTCAGTTACAGGTTTGAATGGAATTGAATATAGTATGTATAAAGAAATGTATAAATGGCAAAAATGGTGTTTATAGAAGTAATGAATGAGTGAATAGAAAGAGGAATTATGTATAAAGAAATTTGCAGAGATATGATAAAAATTTATACTAAAGAAAGGAGATAAAGATGAAATAAAAAATGCAGTTCAATTGCAATGAATAACACAGACTAAAAATTTTCATGAGAATAGTTACTAAAGGACTACAATGTAAAATAGCAATCTTATATGATCAGTATTTGTTTGGGAGAAAATGAAAGGGAAGTCAAGACCTATCATGGATAATAAGGGAAGTTATTGATCATTTTATTAATAAAAAAAGTCAAAACAGAAATTATCATAAGTGATGTCAGTAAGACATATGATAATATTCAGTATAAAGCATTATGGGGAATTTTACAAAGCATACAACATATTATAAGTAATTAAATCAGTATATGAAATTTTGAAAATAGTGTCATATAAAGCAAGGATGTCCTACAAGCAGTATGCTTTTTGCTATATTCATGAACACAGTAGTGATCGGAATTAATAAAATGTCACATAAGTAAGGATATAGAATGATGGAGAAGATAGTTACCAATAATGTATACGTATGCTAATGATATTGTAGTAATAGCAAAAAATAAAGTCTGGATGGAAAAAATTAATGAAAAACTGAGTACACGATTGAAGAAAATTGGTTTAAGGATAAAGAAAAAAACAATGGATTTGGGTATGAAGATATTATAGGAGGTGTGGAATATAATGAAAAGAGTATTGATATTTTAGAAATAGAAATAGAAATAGAAATAGTATTTGGAAGGATAAAATATAGACATGAACAATGGGATAAAGTTATTAAAGGAATTAAAGACATATTCTGGAAGATGTATATGTTTTCATACAAAAAGAAAGCACATTTAATAAATGCCATAATAATTGGTAAAATAGCTTATATTGCAAATGTTTATATAAAGCCAATGAAATATGAAAAAGAAATCATGCAGACAATTTTTTCATTTATTTAGAGGTCAAGAATGAACCCGGTTAAGAGAAGAATTTTGTATATGAAAGATGATCAAGGGGGATTGGGGCTGATAAATCCGGTTGTGCATGTAGGCTCTTTAAATATGTATAAAGTGCTAAAAGGAATAATGAAAAATAATAAAGATTTGACAGAAACAATAATGTATTGTAAATATAGAGAAATTTGGGAAGAAATGGAAATGAAAAAATAAGCAAATGTGCTATTAATGAAAAAATGAAAGAATTTTGCAGTAAAATTGTGTTGTGGAAATTATAAAAGAATGCGATAGAAAAGAACAGAAAAGAATGGTACATTAACATTATGATATCCTTTAATTTGGTAAAGCCATGGAAAGAATTATAAATAGATAAGAAGAAATCAATGACAAGATACAGAAGTTATCAATAACAAACTAACTAACTAACTAAAAATAAAGAATGCAATGTTTTTTGTGTGTCCATTGGAAAATTACCAGTGGGGGCAAATATGCCATACAAGAGAAAACAGGACAGAATATGTAATATATGTAAAGAATTGGAAACTGCAGAACATGTTTTTTTTTAATGTGAGAAAATTCAAAAACTGTGGAAAGAAATATGTAAACATGATTTGATTAAAAATTATTTACATTTTGAAATGTTAAACATGGACATGCTAGAGTATAGGTCTTATAAGACAAGATCCCAGATTGAAGCTAAGAAAGTAGAATCATATTATATGTAACATGGACTATATGGAATAAAAGTTTTAATGAAATCAGATACAATGGAAAATGGACATTGACAAAATACTGGACAATGTGGTTTTGGTTGTGGGTAAAAAAGTGTTGTGGAAATACTTAAAATGGAATTATCAGTGTATTGGATGATGGTACAATATGTAAACATGTAAAAATATGAATTGTATATATGTATACAAATAAAAAAAACATACTTATTAGTGTATGAGGAGTCTACTGATGGTGGCATGCTATATCTCCTGTTTCCATTTCAGGTGCATAGGTGCCCCAGAAAAACAGCAGGAAGCATGGCAAGTGTGAATGAGTGAAATGTAAATATGGAAAAAGAAATGAGTGTGGAAATGGCTGACCCTTTACATGAAAAGTAGCTAAGTGAATCAGATGAAGTGGAGAAGTCATTAATATCAGAAAAGGATGGTCAGATTAATGTTGGTGAAGTGGTTCCAGATTCAGATACATTATTTCAGAAGAAGATGTTTGAGATGGAAGAAGAATGTCAGCAAGACTGTATTATTTTAACCCTTCAATCCAGAGGGTTGTGGGATGATTGTCTAAAGGATATGATTAACCAAAGGAACCAGAGAGTGAAATGGTGGCATTGTGGGGCAAAATTATGGAGAAAATGCAGGAAGATGAAGTTACAGAAGATAAAACAAAAAAAAGAAATCATATGCACAGGCAGTTAAAGAAGGAGAAAAAAGAAATGAAGAGGAGAATGGAATGAATAAAAAATCTACAGTAAGAATAAGTAGCAAGAAAGACTGGACATATATGAGGCATGAGACGGTATAATTGCACCATTAGGTGTTTTTGAGCATTTATTCTTATTAACAAAGAAACATACTGTGACTTAATTTTTGAAACAGGACAGTACATGAAAATTTTTTTAGAAAAATATGAACTGAAAAAGAACTGTAATCCATGGACTGAATACATAGTACAGACATTTTATAGAGAAACAAAAAGAGTTATAATACAATTCAAAATGGAAGTTGAAAAAGATGAATTAGAATGACGTTTAAAGACAATATGTAAAGATGTGATGGATATAAAAAACATATGATGAAAGAGGTTTATGGACCAGGGAATGAGATTGTGTAATTATTTTGAAAATGGAAAGTGGCAATGTTGTGCACATCCCTAGCGTAATTAATGCAAATCGTAATAGAGGATTTGTTAAGTATAGAGGGCAACCTAAAACATTCTTTTTTTGTTGAAAAGATGATCATATGATTGGTGAATGTGATAAAGGAAAATGCTTTATTTGTGACAAAGTAGGGCATGCAGCACAAATGTGATATGAAATGTAAAAAATGTGTAAAAACAGGGCAAGCATGAGAGGATTGCAAAGAAAATGTAGAATTGTAGAAAAAGAAGGTACACAAGATTCAGTATATGAAAAAATAAAGAAAGGGAACATGAACAACAGGAGTAAAACAAAGATATAATAATGGAGGTAAAGTTATTGGAAAGAGAAGGAGTTCTCAACATGAGTAAAGAAGAAAATGTAAATTGGCAAGTATTGAGATGGAAGAAAAAAGGGTAAAAGAGAAGAAAAGAAATTTAAAAAATGTAATTGTAAAAGATAACTAAAAAGGTAAAGGATGAGATAAAAACAACATCAGTTAAAAGCTGAACATTTTAGTTTTAAATGTAAATAGTATGAAGAATATTAAAAGTAGAATATGTATTTTGGAATGATGCACAATGTTCAATGGGCATGCATATTATTATATTAGAAGATACTAGGATTCTGACAGAAGAAAGAATACAAACTGAAATTTTATGGAATGGAAAAGTCATTTGGAATATGGGAAAAGACACATGTTCAGGAATATGTATATTATGTAAAGAAAATATAAAAATATTACATTTTACAATAGTTAAATTAGGAAGAATAACAGTGCTAGATATAAGGTGGAAAATGAAGGTTTTTGGAATTAATGCATTATATGCATATGTTACAAAGAAAGAAAGAGAAGTAATGTTTAAAAATTCTAAATTATGTAGGTGTTAACATGAATATAATATTAGTGGGAGACTTTAATTGCAGTTTAAGAATAAGAAAGAAACATAGCAATGACGTTAAAACAATACATAAGATAATGAAAGGTAGAAAGTTATATATGTGGGACAACAAACATCGGACTTGCAGAAGAGGAGAAATAAAAACAGAAATCTATTATTTCTTAGTATCAGAAAGTTTAAAAATATTACAAAAAGGGATAAAAAGACAGGATTTTCAGATCATATAGCTGTATGGATATAGGTGTATGAGCAAGAAGGACACATACAAATAAGCAAAGGCATTAAAAGGCTTAATGAAAAAGACTTAAAGACAATAGAAAATAAATAAACACATTATAGTTAGATCATTTAGGTAATTTAGGTATGATAATATTTTATAAAAATTGGACATGATGGATAAGCTTTAAAGAAAAATACAAAAAAATGCTTTTTGGAATGCAAAATTGAAAAGAGAAGACTAGAAAAATTAAGATATAAACAACAGAGTCAAGAAGTATTCAAGGAAATAATAAGAGATACAAGAATTATTTTTGAGAAATAAAAAGAAATATATGAAATGAACTAAGAAAAGATTAAAATATTGTTGTATAAACATATTGTTTACAAAGAAGAAAAGAAGTAGCAGCACCCTACTTAAATAAATTAGTAAAAGAGAATAAGAAAATATAAGATTATTAAAGAACAATGAAGGAGAAAAAATAATAGCACAAGAAGGAATATGTAAGTTTATTAAAAAAACATCTAAAACAGAATTTCATAAAGAAGGAGACAAAAGTAAAACAGAAATGGATAAGTAAAATACTAATGAAGAAGATAATGAGAATCTGGGAAAATATAAGTGTACACAAACTAAATGAAACATTAAAAATGATATCAATAAGGATAAAGCCACATGACTGGATGTTACTGAATATCATATGTACAATAATATGGAAAACTGGCCAAACATCCTTTTTTGTGGTAGTACTAAATGAATGGTTAAGGAAAGGTATAGTAGATAAATTAGATAAATATGGGAATTATGAAATTCCTATGGAAAAAAGGAGACAATGGTGATTTGAAAACCTGGAGACCAATACTACTGAATAATACTGATTATAACATATTTATGAGAATAATAATTAAAATATTAGCAAATAAAGTAAATAAGTTGCTTGAACAAACAATCTTTGGTGGAAAAGGGAAAGGAAGACAATAATTATTATGGCTAGTAAAGGAAGCTAAAATTATGGTAGGAAGTCTACTCTAGGCATTTGACAAAATACAATATGAAGCTTTATGTGACATATTAGGGATTTATAATATAAGTGATAGAATAGTTAAAATAATTAAGTCTGTATATAAAAGAAATAACATCAGAAGAAGTATACATGGATGGCTGAGTGAAGAAATTAAAATTTGATGTGGAATAAAACATGGATGTCCAGAGAGTAGTATCATATTTGCTTAAGTTATGTATGTAATTGTTAATAAAATAAATAGAACACTAAATATGGTAGGATATAATATAACAGAAGAAATACTATTGCCAATAATATTTGCATACGCAGATGACATAGTATTAATCAATAAAAATAAAGAAGGGATGGATGATGATGATGAATTAAAAAGCTAGTGAAAGAGTTAAAGACAATTGGTTTATGTATAAATAAAGAGAAAAGTAAAGGCTTTGGATTTACATGCATTATAGGAGATATACAGTTTAATAAAGGAACTATTGATATACTATGAATAGTATTCAGAAAGACTGAATATATTAAAAACAATGGCAAAAATTATTCAAGAAATAAGAGATCTATGTATATTTTGGGAATCATGTAAGCTAGCATATAAGAAAAAAGTGTATTCTATTTTACTAGGTAAATTAGCATATGCAGCCAGTATGTATATGAGTCCATCCAATTATGAAAAAGAAATAATGTCTATGATATTTCATTCATATGAGGATCTAGACTAAATCCAGTGATAAGGGGAATTCTGTATATAAAAGAAAAAAGAAGAAGATTAATAAACCCATTGAACCTGTATAAAGCTTTAAGAAGTTACAAAAACAGAGAATAAGAATCTGATAGAATATATTTTCAAATATAAGTATTTGGGGGAAATGGAGAAAGGGAAAAGATTGAAAAGATCAAAAAATATATATGAATGAAGAAATAAAGGAATATCAAAATAAAATATTCCTATGGAAATTAAAAGTGAATATAATAGGAAAAATAGGAAAGAATGGTATTTAAACATTATGAAAAAACACTATTTCATCTTTCCTTGAAAACATTTAGAAATTAAAAAGAAGAAAGCTCTTAAAATGAAAGTTATGTGGTATAAATGATATATGAATGCAGAGATTTTCTGTGGAGATTATCAATACGTAAACTACCTGTTAAGGCTAATATGCCTTAAAAAAAAAAAAAAAAAACAAGAAAGGATATGCGTTCATTGTTGAGAAGCTGAAATAACAGACCACACTTTTCTGAAATGTATTATAGTAAAGAGGTTATGAGAAGAAATATACAAAAATAAAATGTTGAAAGGTTTGGAAAAAGTAGAGTGTATAAATCTGGATTAGTTACAATATGGATATTATGTGAAGATAGAACACAAAGAAGTGAAAAAAAATGATAGAATAATATTTTACATTCTATGGACAATATGAATAGAGAGACTTAATGAAGTGAAATTTAATGGAAAATGGATTTTAGCAGAAATACTAAAGAAAATACATTATTGGATTTGAAAGAAAGGATGGGGAAGTGCTTAATAATACAACTTTTTTATTGTATAAAGGTGCAAATAATTGTAAATAATGATGATAATGTATGTAATATCAATTATGTAAATAATGTATATAAGCAATGATTGTCAATAAATAACCTCTATTCAGAGAGAATGGGGACACTATTGTTGGTGGTGCTTCCAAACTCCTGTTTCCGTTCTGGGCACATAGAAGCAGGAAGGAGTATGGCAAGTATTTGCAAAGTAGAAGTTGGCATGGTGTGAGAGAAGGAGAACATAAACATGGAGCTAGTGGAGCCTTTAAGAGAGAGGCTCTTTGATAAAGAGAAAATTAGGCGGAAGAAAATTTATGGTAAGGTTGAATAGCGAATAAGAAAAGGAGCTCAAAAGGTATGATGTTTGGGACACAATGATTGCAACTCTTGATATTTCACCAAAAATGGTAAGAACTTTTATACGTATAAACAAAGAGACATATCGTGACATCTTGTTTTTGACAGGGCACTACATGGAAGAATTCTTATTGAAATTCGAAAGTAAGAAAGATTGTAATCCTTGGAATTCATGTGTAGTACAAACATTTAACAGTGAGATAGAAAAAACAGATTATTGTGCAATTTCATACTGAAATTGAGAAACACTGTATGCACAGAAGTGATAGACATTTTAAAAAAATGTATGATGATGGAGGATTATGGAATGGGGATGGGATTTTGGGTGATTTTGAAAATGGAAAATGAAAAACAATTATGCATATTTCAAGTGTGATAACTGTAGATTGAAATAGAGGCTATGTTAAATATAGGGGACAACCAAAAACATGTTTGTTTTTGTGGAAAAGATGATCATTTGATTAGCAATTGTCGTAAAAGAAAATGCTTTATTTGTGAGAAGGCAGGGCATGAAACTATGAAGTGTGATATGATATGTAAAACAGGTGGGAAAACAGGATATGCATGGATGAATTGTGAAGAAAATATAAAAGCTAAAGAACAAGAGCAAGCACATGAATGTATAGGTAGGGATATAGAGAAAGAGTATGAAGAACAGACTGAAAATAAGAAAAAAATAGTAGATGAAAAAATAAAAATAATGAAGTGGAATAACCAGTAAAAGAAACAAGTGAAGATGAAGATGTAAATTGGACAGTGGTGAGAGGTAAAAAGAATCCTATAGGGGAAAGGGTGAAAGATAGAGAAAGAAAGTTTAAGAGCGTTGCTGTGAAAGAAAATAAAAAAGGTAAAGTGTAATGTAAACAAAGGTAGTAAAATTTTATTAAAAGGAAGCTGAGAATCTTAGCAATAAATGTCAATATTTTAAAGAATATTAAAAGAAGAATAGGTGTTTTTGAATGGTTTATATCACCTGATATGCATATAATCATACTAGAAAACATGAGAATGTTAATAGAAGAAGAAAGGTTACAAATTGAAAGATTTTGAGGTAGAAACATTATTTGGAATATGGATAAAAATATATGTTCAGGTATTGCAGTGTTATGCGATGAAACAATAAAAGTTTTAGATTACACCATAGTAGAATTAGGTAGAATAGTGGCAGACATAAGATGAAAAAAAGACATATGTAGAACTATTACAATTTATGTATATGTTATGATTTAAGTAAGAGAAGTAATGTTTAAAAAAGTTCTAAACTATGTAGGAGTGAATGTGGAGATAATGTTAGTGGGAGATTTCAACTGTGATTTAAGAAAAATAAGAAAAGTAGGAAGGGATGTTAGGAAAGAATATGAAATAATAATAATAATAAAAAGTGGAAAGTTAAATATACAGGATGAGAAACATTAGACTTAGAAAAAAAATAGATAAAACATAAATAGATTATTTTGTAATATCTGACACCCTAAAATAGTACAGGGAGGAATAAAGGAAACAGGATTTTTTTATCATTTAGCTGTTTAGGTAGAGGTTCAAGAAAAGGAATGATATATAAGATTAGGTAAAGGATTAAAGACTTCATGAAAAAGACTTAGATGAAGACAGAAAAGAGATTAACCAATTATAGAAAGATCATGTGAAATATGAGATTTTTTTAATGAAAATTGGATGAATTGGTGGATAAGTTTTAAAGAAAAATATAAAAACTGTTTTTTGGAATATCAAGCAAGGAGAAAAAGAAAAGAAAAAATAAAATAAAAACAACTAAGTCAGGAGGTGTTTAAAGAAATAATAGAAAATAAGATAAACATTTATGAAAAGGAGATGAAAATATATAAAATGAATCAGGAGAAGATAAAGTTATATAAGCAAAATTTTTTTAACAAGGGAAAAAAGAAGAGGTGGTGTCATATTTAAATAAGATTATAAGAGAAAATGAGATAATAATAAGTGTATTGAAGAATAATGAAGGAGAATGAATACACAAGAACAAATACTTAAAGTAATAAGATTAAAGTATATAGAGAACACATTTAAAAAGGGGATATGGAAGAGTGGCAGAAATGGAAAGTTAAAAATTAAATAAAGTGGATAATGTGAATATGGAAAAAATATAATTGTAGAAGAACTTAACATAATTTTAAATAAATTAGATGTGGAAGAAGCCACGGGAATAGATGGTATTGAGTATTGCATGTATTATAATATGGAAGAATGTTAAAAAGTGTATTTTGTGGAAGTATTAAATGAAGTTAGAAAAAGGAACAGAAGAAAAAGAAATATGAGGGTTATGAAATTTATATGGGAAAAAGAGAAACAGAGCATATAAGAAATTGGAGACCGATAGTGTTGAATAATACAGATTATAAGATATTTGCAAATCGAAAGCATATCTAAACAATCCTAGCTTTGTTTGTGATTTACTGTGGAGTTGACTAGTAGGAGGAGTTTTATTTGAATTTATATTGCATTTGTTAACATTGATTTTAACTGTTTGTAGGTAGGAAGGGCTAGGTTGTCAACAAGATTTACTTTGATTCATATTTTGTTGTTTTACCTTTAATTTCACTGTTGGTTGTCAGAAAGGGAGAGGTTTTAGACAAACAAGCTCTAGCCACCACAAGGGGCCTAGACAGCTATAAATTCACACAGACTGCAGAGAGGAAAATCCTGAGCATATCTAAACAATCCTACCTTGGTTTGTGATTTATTGATCTTTACTGTTAAAAAGTAATGCAACTTTGAGCAATAGTGAGCAGAAGCTACTGTGCACCTTCACGTGTAACATAGAGGAATTACAACTTTTGTCTGGCTTGCAGAACTTGTATGGTCAGAACAACTTTACTCTACATAATTTATTATTTAGTTGGATATTGCTGGTGTGATTTTTTGTCATAGAAGTTGATTTAAGTTCTCTTTGAATTCTGTGGTTACTGTTTTTGATGATTCTTTTCTTTTACAATATTTTATTCTTTTGAAGTTGAATATGGATTCCTTAAATGAGTATGCAATTAATGACTTGCTAAGGCACAAATATCTTACACAGTGTAATAAATGCTATTCGTATTTAAAGGTGACAGCTGATAACATTAGTGATCTGTGTTCCTTGTGTCAAAAGTTGGATGATTTGTTTACTATTGTTAGACGTAAATCTAGACTTAATGATGATAGTTCCACTTGTGCAAATGGCACTGCTTAGAGAACTGTTTCATATATTAATGACTGGACTGATAATAAATAGAAGACATTTAAGAAATGATGCAGCTATTGTCTGCAAAGATTATTCAACCCATATGAAGCAAGATGATGCCCCTGACAAATTTGGAATTCTGGATGCAAGTATTCAGCAATCTGAGGATCTAGTTTGTTTAGAAGGAAACAAAAAAATTAAAGAAAGGTAGAAGTTCACAACAATAACAAGGAAGAAAAAGAAACTGATTAATTACTGTAAAGGAAAGAAAATACATAGTAAAAAGCATACTGCTTTGTTATGTAAGACACATGTTATAAGTAATGATGATATTTTTCTATCAGAAAACTTTCAGTCTACATAAAAAGCCATCATTTTTCCAACAGAGAAGGTAGAAAAAAGAGGCAAGGGGCAGGTAAAAAGGAAGAAATCAGTATTGAACATGAAAGGATTAAAGAACATTACTATAAGAAAAAAAAAGAAGAGAAAGACAAATATTGACTACATGGCTCAAGCTGTTGATTTGCAATACCAACTGGGTGAAAACTCAATACACAATGAAAACAGTGGGATTAATAAAACTAATGGTGATGAAGATCTATCCTTCGCAACAATTGATAGAGCAGATATTATTGCATTAGAAGCTGAAGATTCTTCAGAGCTGGCAGGCAAAGATATTCTTGTAATTGGAGATTCAGTTATTAGAGGACCTGATACTTATATCTACAGAGATGATAATAAACATCGAATAGTGTTATGTTCACCAGAAGCAAAAATAGAAGATTTGAGATAAGCCTTGGAATGCCTTAATGTAAGAAAGTACAGATCTGTTTTTATTCATGTTGGTATAAATGATGTCATCCTCAAGGATTCTCTGACTATTAGTAGGGAACTGACAGCCCTCTTAGATAGTATAGCTTGTACTGGTGTTAGGATGTATTTTTTCACAAATCACCTGTAGAAAGGATAGTCAGATCACTGAGAATGAAAAGATTTTTGGGGTAAATACCTACATGGAAAAAATGTCCGGTTTTAAAAAAATGGAAATGTGTAGAGCATCCAAGCCTATTTTTGGGAACACATGTTCAGACAGGATGGTGTGCATTTGTCAAGATCAGGGAAGAGAATTTTTGTAGCAAATATTTTGCAATATTTGACAAACACTAGGCAGGATTTTTGCCAGGTTCAAAATTTAACAGTTCACATGTACCAACATTTGATGCATCTCTGATGGTTGTTAATGCTAGGAGCATTAATAATAAAGTTTTTTTAATTGGAGAATTTGCTACATTCCCACAAGACTGATGTTGTTATTGTTTGTGAGACATGGTTAAAGAACAATGAATGGAAACCAGTTCTGTCAGGGTATAACTGTTTTTACTGTAACAGACATTCTAACTAAAATCAGGTGGAGGTGTTATGGTAGGGATTAAAGATGATTATGAGACCTGTGATTATTACATGTTCAATGATAACACCAATACTATAGATTGTGTAACTGTGACAATAAAGACAACCCTGGAACATATAACAATTGCTGGAGTGTATAGACCATCAAAGTCAAGTGCAGATGACTTAGAGGAATTCATACATTTCTTACATGAAACACAGGAGGGACAAATAATATTAGCTGGGGGCTTAAATTTACCAGAAACAAACTGGAATAATATTGATTCAACAATGTTAGTAAGGAAATTTTTCACAGTGTATATTCAGGAACAACAACTGCTTCAGATTATAAAAAAAATCTCCTAGGGGTTGGAACATACATTGTTTGTGTTCCTAAAGAAATTACTGTTACTTCAAGTCAAGTTTTACCACCATTGATGTGCAGTGATCATGGGATTCTAAAGGTTAATTTGTTGTTAACTGGAGTGAGGCGTTCAGTGAAAAAACTGCAGATGGAATGTGGAAAGTTGTGAAAGATAAATTATTTCAATGCAAAAAATTAAAAAATGTTAAACTTCAGGATACATCGGGGGATATATTTCAATAAGAACAAGATATCTGATTAAGGTGAGAGATAAAAAGATAAGAAATGGAAGAGAGGTAGAACTCAACTTTGAAAACTGAAATAAACAAGCTGGACAAGCAGACTAAGCATAGTGTGGGACAAGATCAAGAAAAATTTCAAGAAAATGTATAGAAAGATATTGAGCATAATAGGAAAGCTTTTATAGATACATACGATGTAGAAGGGGTAAAGACACACAAATTGATAAAATGTGTGCAGATTGTAAAATGTATTCTCAGACACAACAGATTATAGATGTATTTACAGAATCTTATGCAAAACAGTATGGCTCTACAGAAGGGGTAATAAGTTATCCTAGGGAAATCCAAGAAACCCCAGATACTGGAATCAAATTAGACTATATTGAAAAAGAACTGCACAAACTGGATCCAAACAAACCACAGGGAGGAGGTGGAATTAGTAATCATGACATGAGAACATTTCAGCAAGAACTTACAGTACCATTATAGCTATTATTCACAGGATCATATCACTATGGGAAGATTCCTCAATATTGGAGACATGCTTTTTAAACCTATCTTCAAAGGAAAGGGGAGTAGGACAAATCCAGAGTAATATAGACCCTTAAGTCTACTTTCATGTTGTGGAAAAATAATGGAGAAGCTAATATTGAATGAGTTATTATCAGAAAATGGATAGGTTGGGACTTTCTTTCAGACCTAACTTTTTAATCTCAGGTGTTTTATTGTCTGTATGTAGATGACCTGAAATTGGGTAAACTGATTATATGTGTTACAGATAAGGCATGTCTGCAAAATAACTTGACTAAATTGACCATTTGGGCAAAGGAGAATAATATGGTGATAAATACATCAAAAACTAAGCATATATGATTTGGGAGATGTAAATTGAAAGGTGAATATTTAATACAGCACACAGTGATTGAAACTGTAGACTCATTTAAGGACCTGGGTATATGGGTAGATTCAGCTTGGAGTTTTTCTAATCATATCAACCAATTGGTTAATGATAGTTATAGAACTATAGGTTGTATAAAAAGATTTATAATGTCTTGGGAATCAAAAATGATGAAGTCTTTGTTAGTTACATTAGACCAAAACCTGAGTATAGAATAACAATATGGAAACCCTATAAAAAAACAAGCATGAATAAACTGGAAATACTACAGCAGAAATATACCAAGGGCATCCATGGATGTGAAAATTTAATTATGAAAGACTAAATATCTGAACTTGTACAGTGTCCCTTACAGTTATCTAAGAGAAGATGTTATTCAAGTATATTGGGCAAGTAGAGATAACTACCTCTGGGAATGTTTGGAGTTATCAAAAAGTACTAGAGTATCATCAGACAACCTATGTAGAATATTCTATAGGAATGTGAAGTGTACTAATTGGTTCTCTGACAAAGTAGCTGATTCATGGAACAGACTACCAAATTACATTAAAGCAAGTACTAGTTTAGATATTTTTAAGAACAGCCTGGACACTTATTATGGGAACAATTGCTTTGGTATATTGGCAAGCTAGAAGGGCATTAATGCCCGTGCTTGAAATATTTGTATGTATGTATTTATGACAGTAATAGACAAAAGATTAGAAAATATTGCAGATAAATTCCTTGATGATATAATTTTTGGTAAAAGAGGTAAAGGAAGTCAAGATTTATTATGGATATTGAGAGATGTGATAGATTATTTTATAAATAAAGGTGTAGAAACTAAAGTTATGGTAGAAGACATAAGTAAAGCATTTGATAGAATACAATATAATGTTTTGTGGGATAGACCAAGAGATTATAGTAAACACGATAAAATAATTAAAATATTTATGTCAGTGTATGAGAATAATAATGTGAGAGTGATGCTAAATCGGTGGTTAAGTGAGAAAATTAAATAAAATGTGGGATAAGGCAGGAATGTCCAGCAAGCAACATTTTATTTGCATTAATTAAGAACGTAGTTAGTAAAATGGGCAGAGGGTTGAAAATGGCAAGATACAAAATAACAGGAGAAATTCAAATTCCAATAATTCTTACATATGCAGATGATATAGTTTTAGTTATGAAGAATAAGGAATGGATGGAAGAAGGAATTAGAAGATTAAATCAGATCTTAAAAATGTTTAGTTTATGTATAAATAAAAACAAAAGTAGTGACATTCGGTAAATAGAAAGCTGAGAAGGGATTCAATTTAATGATGAGGTTATAGATATCGTAGGAATAAGATTTGGGACAAAAATGTATAGTGAAAAGCATTTGGAGAAAATTATACATAAATTAAGAGAAGTTTGGGTGTTTTGGAGGCCATATAAACTGTCATATAAGAAATAGGTGGATTTAATCAATTCTACTCTTTAGGTAAAATTGCTTATTTAGCAGATGTTTATACATGATGCAATCCAAGCTTGAAAAAGCATTATTATCTATTGCATTTTCATTTATATGGGGATCAAGGTTGAATACAGTTTGAAGATGGATTCTGTATGTTAAAGAAGGAAAGGGAGAACTGGGATTGATTAACTTAATTGTTCATGTAAGCTTCATTGAATCTTTATAAAGTTTTGACAGGATTAGAAGAAAAACATAAGAACTTAACAAATCTTATATTGAAAGACAACAATAAGAATTTTGGGGAGACAAGTTCTGAGAAAAGATGAATGATGGGAAGATTTTGTAAATGAAGATATGAAAGTGCATCAGAATAAAATCTTTTCATGGAAATTGAACATAAAAATGTAGGGAAAAACAGAAAAGAATGATACTTTAATACAATGAATCAACAATATTATATATACCCATGGAAGCATTTAGGAAGGGAAGAAAGAAATGTGATTAAGATAAGACCAACATGGTGTAAAAAATTATGAATGTAAATATTTTATGTGGTGACTGACAATAGAAAAATTGCCTGCCAAGGCCAAAATGCCTTAGAAAGAAATACAAGGGAGGGTGTGTAATTATTGTGGGGGGTTGAGACAATGGAGCATGTTTTTCTACATTATTCAAGAGTAAAGGAACTATGGAAAAAGGTATGTGAAAATAAGATATCGAAAGGGTTTGAAAGGGTTTTAGATATAAATATGAATATGCTGGAATATGGGTATTATGGCAATAAAAACAAAAAGATGAGAAAGAGATTGATAAAAAGCTGTTTTATATTTCATGGACAAGATGGAATGAGAGACTGAACAAAATCAAATTTAATGGTAAAGGGGTATTCACTACAATTTTGAAAAAGATACATTTTTGGCTGTGGAAAAAAGAGTGGGGGTAAATAATTAAGATCTATGGGACTGTGTTATATGATAGATGAAAAATGTAAATAACTGTAAATAATGTATATGTAAATAATGTATATGATGTAATAGTGAGTATAAGTTGTGTTAATCAATAAAGAACCCCTATTCTTTTCTGTTTTGAGTAGGACCCATTTTGGAGAAGCACTTCTAGTTTTCATTCCAGTCAAATGGAGAGAGAAGGAGATGATGGAGTGGTAGAAGCAATGAATGAGAAAGCAGGTACTGAGACCAGAGAATGTGTGCAGGATTCTAAGGAAATTCTTCAAAGAAACCTATTTGATGCAGATAAGGCAGCAAATGATGGATGTATAAATACAACCCTCTAGTGGGTAAGATTGTGGCATGATTTACTTAAGGAAATGGTGGTGCAGAGAGAGCCAGAAAATGAAGGATATGTTTCCTGAGGGGACATTATGGAGAAAATACAAAAGAATGATTGAGAGACAATCTTGAAGAATAGTGATGAGACTGAAAAGAAAATGTATGAAGGGTAAGTAAAAGAAGGCAAAACTGGAACAGCAGAAATAAAAATAAAAGAAAATGAAAAATAGAAGTGCATGGTAGGAATTCAAAGTAAAGAAGACAAAAAAATGGACAAGTGTGGTGTGGGACAATTTAAAAGCTCTTTAGGTGTAAAAGCACATGAGGCAAGACCATTTATTCTTATTAACAAAGAGACATTTTGTGACATTATATTCAAGACTGTTTTTCAATGCAAAATTTTCCTGGAGAGTATGTCAAAAAGAAAGACTGTAACCCATGGAATCTTCATGTGATAAAACCATTTAACAGGGAAATATAAAAGAAGATTCATGTACAATTTCGAACAGAGGCAGAAAGAAAGACTTTGAAAGGACATTTGTATGCTTCATGTAAAGAAGTACTGGATGTTCCTAAAGTTTATAACAAAAGGAGTTTATGGACTGGTGGCTGGGATTGTAATATTGTGTTAAAAATAGAAAGAGAAAAAAATTATACTTATATGAAGCATGATAAATGTGGTGGAGAACAGAAGTGCTGTAAAATATCAGGATCAACCCAAAAGATTTTTTGTATGTGTGAACAAGGACACTTAATACAAAACTATGACAAAAATGTTATATTTGTGGGAAGATGGGACATGAAGCAAAAAAATATGACTTGAAATGTTATAAATGTAACAAAATTTAACATTTATGGATGGAATGCAAAAATGAAAATAAGAGTAAGGAAAAGAAAATGAACAAACAGAAGAAAATTTTAGAAGTAGTAGAACTAGAAGAAATGTAAATAAAAAATAATAAAGAGGACAAAGAAGAAGGTTTTGAAATAAGTGATGGAATAGATATAAACTAGGAGGTAGTAAGAGGAAAAAATAATTATATTGGTAAAAGGGTAAATGACAGAAAAAGAAAATTTAAAGGGATAAGTACAAAAGAAAAAAGGAAGCAAATGGATGAAAAAGATTATATGCAGGTAAAGAGTGGGGCTTGGTTTAATGGTTAAGGTGTTTGAATCATAGACACAAGGTACAGGGTTTAATTCTCACATTTGGGAAGGTGATATTTTAGCCTTAAAATTACCTATTAAGAAAGCTAGCCTAGTAATTAGCTATGAAATTCAGAAACCATAAACCCAAGGAAAAATGGAAATTTTAGAGTGCTTTCAGTAACTATTAGTATTAAGAATGTAGTAAGAAGAATATGAATTTTGAAGTGGTGTAATACATGTGATGCAGATGTAATTATATTAGAAGACATAGGATTTTAACAAATGAACATAGATTACTAACACAGAAACTATGAGGAGAAAAGATCATCTGGAATTTGGGAAATGATAGATGTTCTGGAATAGCCATATTATGTAGAAATACATTAGAGATATTAGATGTAACTTCAGCAAAAATGGGAAGAATAACATTGTAGATTCAAAATGTAAAGAATAAGTATATAGAATTATAACATTATATGATTATACTAATTATAAGTAAAGAAAACAAAAGCTTATTTCATCAGATTTTGGACTATGTAGTGATAAATGTGCATATTATAATAACAGGAAACTTTAATTGTGATTTAAGTGACAAATGTAAAAAGAAAGGAAATGGTATAAGGGAAATGTTAGAAGTTATAAGATGTGGTAAGTTAAACCTTTGCGACAAAAATTCATGGACTTACAAAAGGGGTATGTATAGGATTGAAACAGATTATTTTATAGTATCAAAGGTTTAGTTATACGAGAAGTTGAAATGGGATTTTCTGATGATCTTGCAATATGGCTAAAGATAAAGGAAAACAAGGAATATATATATATATATATATATATATATATATATATATATATATATATATATATATATATATATATAAATAAACAAAAGAATAAAAAAAGATAAATGAGAAAGCACAGAATGAAAAGGAAAGAGATTAATAATACAATTATGGAAAGATCATATTACTATGAGAATATTTTATAAAAATTGGTCCGAATGGTGGTTGCTATTTAAGAAAAAATATAAAAATGTTTTTACAGTGGCAATATAGGAGAAAAATAAAGAAAAGAAAATATAAAAGAACATATAGTGGTGTATTTGAATATTTAGAACATAATGACTGCAAGTACTTTGACAAATAAAATTAATTATATGAAAGAAATCAAGAAAAAAATGCAAGAATTGTTATATAAGCCAAGATATTTTTACAAGGAAAAAGAGAAGAAGTATCAAGTTACATAAGCAGATTAAAGGAAGATGGTAGTGTAATGATAGAATAACAAAATGTAAAAGAAGAAATAAAAAGAACTCAGGAAAAAGATTATAAACAGTATAATACAATATGTACAAGAGATGTTTAATAGTGAAAAAACATGGAAAGTAAAAAAAGTTAACAGGAAAAGAGAGTAAGATTTGGAGAGGGAGATTTCTTTAAATGAGCTAGATAAATTATTAAGACAAGTAAATATAGATTTAGCTACAAACCCAGATGGAATAGAGTATGAAATGTATAAAGATTTAAGGGATTGGCAAAAAAAAAAAGATAAATAGAGATTTTGAATGAATGGTTAAATTAAGTTTTTATGTGCAAAGAATTATGTAGTGGAATACTTAAATTCATATGAATGAAGGAAGATAAAAGACAGTTAAAAAACTGCAGACCAATATTGCTGAATAATAATGATTATAAGATCTTTAAGAAAATAATGAAAAACAGATTTGAGGCTAAAATGGAAAATATTTTGGAATATAGCATATATAGTATAAACAGGAAGGGTTGTCAAGAATGATCAATGACAGAGAAATTGTGGATGATATTATAAACAGAAAAGAAGAAATTAATTTTGTGATAGTAGACCTTAATACGGCATTTGACACAAGTGGACATGAAAACGTATGGGTAGTAATGAAAGAATATAAGTGACAAAGTTAGGAAATTATGTATGTCAGCATATTGTAATAATAAATTAAAATACTTGTAAATGGCTGGTTAAGTCTAGTGGTACATATGAAGAGTTGTATAAGACAGGGATGTCCAATGAATTGTATACTCTTTGAACTAGTTATGAATGTGATAGTATGTGAAATAAATCACAAAATGAATGAGGTGGGTATATAACAACTAAAGGGTTATGAATTCCAGTTATTTTAACATGTGCAGATGACACTATAATAATTGCAAAAAATAGCAAAATGTGAGTAAAATAATTTTACTTTGCACAAGTGTATGTCTACCAAAGATAAGGATGGTTTTAAATAAAGGAAAAAGTAAAGCTTTAGGTGATGTAGTAAAGATCGAGGGTATATATTTTATAATGAATTAAATTTCTGTGCTAGGTATAACATTTGAGAATAAAGATGTAAGTAGACTTCAATGGTAGGAAACAATAGAAGAAATTAAAAAAAAACTGTCTTTTCTGGAGAACATATAAATTATCATTCATAAAAAAGGCCTATTTGATAAATCCAGTACTGATGGGGAAAATAGCATATTTAGAAAGCGTGTTAATGTTGCCAACAGTATTTCAAAATGAATTATTGCAGGTAATGTTTTCATTTATATGGGGTTCTAGATTAAACCAAATAAAAAGATGAGTTTGATATGTAAATAAATAAGAAGGAAGTTTTGTGTTAATTAACCCAGTGGTATACGCTACTTCATTACAGTTATGCAAAGTGTTAAAGTGGATAAATGAAAAAGATGAAAAATTAGTAATAAAACTGTATAAATATAAACATGATACATTTGAGGTATAGTAAAAAATAATAAAAAATAATGTATATAAATAACAAAACAAAATGTTGCCAAGAAAAATATTTTTGTAGAAATTAAAATTTGCTGGATATAGAAAAAGATAGAAAAGTACAGTATAATATTGTAGTGATAAAACATTATTATTCAAAACCATGGGGGAATCTAACAGATGAAAAAATTACAGCTATAAAAATAAGAAGCAAATAGTGTAATCAGAAAGTAGAATGTTAAGATTTGTTGTGGAAACTGATAATAGATAAATTGCCAGTAAAAGGAAATATGACATATAAGAAGAAAAGTGAGAGAATATGTTTACATTGTCATGAAGAAAAAACTATGGAACATGTGTTTCTGAAATGTAAAAGAGTAAAAAAGTTATGGGGAAACTATGTAAAGGTTTTTCTGAAGATAAAGTAGTGGATAAAATAAACATGGACATGATTAAATATGGATATTATAAGAACAGATGTACAGAATATGTTAAAAGAATAGACACAAAGTTATTTATGTTATATGAGTTATATGGAATGAAAGAATAAATTAAATTATGTTAAATGGTAAAAGGATTTTACCAACGATATTAAGTAAATTCAGATTTTAGTTATGGAAAAAGGAATGGGGATCTAACAGGGATGAAGATTAGTTTGAGTGTGTCATGTAAATAAGAGATATTTTTGTATATAAATAAAGGACATCTACTTATTTCTATAGCTGCTGTGGGATCTTTTACATCAACTAAGCTACTGCCATTTCCAAAGGATGGCACACTAAGGAGTGTAGCATCACCCATATGCTCCACTGCTGTGTCAGCAATTGATCTACCTGGTATAGGAATAGAACCTACAGCCTTCTGTACTGAAGGCTGGTGTGCTACACATAGTGTCCCTGATACTGCTAGATTTAGCAAGGTCAAATCTGTCCTTATTTATTACACCATTAGACTAACACAAATTGCTTTCAACTATTAATTGTACAAGCAATTTGAGATGTTCATCATATTGATCACTGCTGCAGTAGCCTTAGCTATATGGGTTACATCCTGCCAAGGATATAACAATCAGCCAGTTTCAAAAGCTTCAGGGCATCTTCCACGCATGCAAACTGTCAGGTAGCTCAAGCTAAGCTGACTAGAAGACAAGTTTGAGTACCAAGCCTTAACGAGCTTTACTGCTGCTGAAGAGAGAGATCCTCTGAGACTTTTGAGGATCGACAGTCAGCTTGTCATGTCATTTTGATCTGTAGATAAGTTCCCTTTGGGAAAAAAAATCCATGCAATTATTTAATTAATTATTAATACTTTCCTCTTTAGGGGAATTATTTTAAAGTTAGGAGTCTGTGTTTTAATGGACTGCTAGGAGATTATATTGTAATTTAAAAAAACACTCCTTTTTCTTGTCAATTAAAAAGTTTCTTGAAGTGTCTAAAACATTTCTTTCTGTAGAGCAATTGTTTTTTTTTTTTACCTTTTGGGGAAGATATGTGCTTTTTACTGCATTTTAATCTGTTTTGGTGTGAACATGTGACTTTTAAAAACTTTTAATTTTTACCAGCTTTTGCTGTTTGTTTTCCCCAGGAAAAAGGCACTATTTATGACTTGACCACGGAACAATCAGTCTTATCCCAAGGATGGTCATTCTTCTAGCCAGAAAAGGAAAAAGTTAAGCCAGCAGCCTTTGCCACCACAGCAGGCTAGCAATTTCCTTCAACCACAAGTGGGTGACTGCTGTGGCCATTTGTTGTACCTCAAACCACTCATATTTTATCCCAGATTGCTATCATGTAGCATCTACAGCCAATATGGACCAGGATTAGCCTTGTCATCTGCAGCTGTTGGGGTCCTGTCTGTGAGAAAGAAAGAGCCAATCTTGTTGGTCCTGGGAGAGAGAACAGCAAAGGCATCCCTGTTTTGTCAGAGTGCTGTGCCCATCCCTAGAGAAGCTACTGTTGCCATTTAACACTGTTGGCCCCAATTTTTCAGTCAAAACAAAACAGAAACAGAAAATTAAACATGTATCTATGCTTCTTCAAATGGCTTTAGACAGGAGACGTTTACTGGATCTGACTCAAGGCTCTAGTCAGGATTTTGATCCTTCTTACTTATTGCCTTCTGGGAAAAGAAGGAAGGATAGCAATCCTGAAGATATTCAAGATTCTGAATTTAGTCAAAAAGATGAGGGGGCAGCTACAGTCTTTCACCCTCACTTTCTGATTCAGACTTAGAGGAGAGCTCAGTTTCTGATTCTTCCTTTGGAGTTCCTATCTCTTTCAGATTATTTCCAGAATGTGCCAGTGTTTTCAGTGGAAGTACACTGAGGATTCTCAGTCCCTCAGAACATTTTATGAGCTGTTACAAAAGGTGTTTCTTGAACCTTAACAATTTCTTCCAGATCTGTCAGCTTTGGAGGATGTGTGTGGGATTCTTCCTGTATTTTTATTGATAATAAAAGGGCAGATAGAATGTATAAAGTTTGTTAGAGTTTTTAAGTTTTTATATGGTCTTCTCACATCTGCCCCAGCAACTACAGTTTTAGCTATTCCTGCTTCTAATCAATTAATTAATTCCTATCCTACCCTGATGAGGATGGGAAGATTACTGATAGGTATGTGAAAATAGTTTTTGCTTCTGCAACATTGATTTTTCAGAATTTTGATTTGTCAGACTGACATGTTAGTGTTTATTCTGACTGTGAAAGTATGAGGAATGTCTGGTGTGCAGTTTCTTCTTGTGAATAACCATCTGCTTTAAATAATTTAGTTTATTCTATTGCATTAGTCACTGCTCTCTGTTTACAGTATGAGTATAACTCAGTTGTTACTTCTAAAACAACACTATTCCTTCATAGTACATAACCAGAAAGCAGCAAAAACATGAACTAAAAAACTGAAAATAAGTTTATTAAGCGCTTTCATTTCAATGCATTAGAAACTTCATCAGAATTAAAAAACACCATATACAACACCCCTATAAAATTCCTCCATTATCTAAATCATCAATCAAACACAAGAACCCAGATAAATTGAGTCCATCAATTAAGAACTCAGAAAAATATCCTATTAAACCTTGTTAAAAACTTTTTTTAACCCAATACAAAAATATATGTATAAAAATATATTAATATTAATTAATGTTAAGTCATATTACACTCTGTATCTGGATGATATTTTTATTTTATGGACAGAGACGAGTGACAAACTCAATGAGTTCATGAATTACATCAATAATATCACTCATTTTTTGAAATTTTTACATAAAATAGGTCTTGATAGAATATCTTTCTTTGATATAGATCTAATTAAGAGTAGGGAAGTGGGTTGCTTTTAATCCAATATTTTTAGAAAGAAAACCTTTCCCAACACTTATTTACACTACCAAAGTTGGCATTCCCGCCATCAGAAAAAAGCTGCAGTAAAAGGCCAATTGGTCAGAGTGGCCAGAACAATTTCAGATACCGCATTTTTTTTTAAAGGAAGTAAATATTGTTGTGTTATAGATGTGTTTCATAATAGGGGTTATCCAGAATTTTATTTCTTAATAGAATCAAAGAAGAAGTAATATATAAAAGGTTGCATGGTGTGTATAACCCCTACTAGGGTATCAAAATTAGAATCAGGATGGTAACCATACTATAATCAATTCTGGTGGGGTGGGATGTTGATACCCCGATTGTTGATTTGGTTATAGATAAAAATGGCAAGAAAAACATTAACAAGAATGACAAATTTTTATTACAACTTATTCATTAGATAGTAATAATGTTGCAAGTCATCTAAAGAGAAATTAGTTGATTTTGGCATGATAATAGGGTTCTTGAGGTTGTTGGTGAATGCCCTATGTTTTTAAAAAAGATAAGTCTTTCAAGAATATATTAGAATCTACAGTGCCAATTAGTTCTATTAGAAGAGGCATGTTTAAATGTGGCCGGTGTGCACAATGCCCATATATTGCATGAGTTTGCAGTGAATGGCATCAGTATCAAGTTACAGGGATTTTTCACATGTAATTCCTCCTATGTCACCTATTTGGCTACCTGCATAGAATGTAAGTAATTTTATGTGGGTAAAACCAGTAGGAAATTAAAAGAAAGGGTGTATGAATATCTATTATGTATAAGAAAAAAATGACATGAAAAATGCACTGGCTAGGCATTTAGTTGAATTTACATCACAGTCTTTCAAGTTTACTATTTTAGAATGAGTTTTAAAAGACCAGAGAGGTTTAATAACAGATGAGCATCTTAATAAATGCAAGCTCAAATGGCAGTTAAAACTCAACACCATAAAAGTGCCAGGTATTAATGAAGCTTGTTCAATTAATTGTTTATTAAAATTGAAATATATAGAGATGTGACTTTTTAATCAATTTTATGTTGAATTTTTATACATATATTTTTGTATTGGGTTAAAGAAGTTTTTAACAAAGTTTAGTAGGATGTTTCTTTAAATTCTTAATTGATGGACTCAATTTATCTGGGTTATTGTGTTTGATTGGTCATTTAGTAAATGGAGGGACTTTATAGGGGTGTTGTACAAGGTGTTTTTTATTCTGATGAAGTTTCTAATGTATTGAAATGAAAGTGCTTAATAAACTTAGTTTCAGTCTTTTAGTTCATGTTTTTGTTGCTTTCTGGATATGGACTACAAAGAGAGAGTGTGGTCTTGGAGTTTATTTTGTGTTTCCTTGGTTCTAGTTGTTTGTTTTTGTCAGTTGATAACTCTTCCAGGGCTATGGTCTCTGGTACTTTTTTGAGGGGGTTTGCCTGGCTATACTCTCAAAACCTCTATAAAGGATGCAACTAATGAGATTTTATTTTCTCGTTTGGAAAAGATTCACTTTTTGATTGCTTTGGGATGAAATGGGTAAGTTGAATTAGGGAATCTCTAAGATTTAGTACCCTCATTTTCCTAATATTCTAAGGGATTCTCTAACACCTCAGCCATGTTTGGCATAATACCAAGGGTTGTCTGAAAAGAATCAGGAACCCTCCAAACCAAGGACAGTCCAACCAGTCAGTTTGACTATATAAGGGACTGACACTCTCTGATGCTGGCAGTCACTATTCCCATCCAAATGTCTGAATTTCCATTTTTCTCTTTGGCAACAGATAGTTTCAAGCAAAAGGGTTCTGAAGATCATTTATCAAGATTACAGATGGCAGTTTGAGAAAACTCCTCCTTTCTAAGGAGTAATCTCTCATCCACCTGACCAGACTCTTATTTCCACCTGTCCATCATCACATGCTTTTCCAGTGAGTGATAGAATCAGTTTCTCCATCCCAAGTTGGGAGAGCTTTTTGCTGAAGCATGCTTTTAGCTCTGAAGAAAGGTGATGCTGGAGACCAATTCTGGATATTTCTTCTTACAATGGTTTATGATAGTGCCTAACTTCAAAGTGATGCCGCTTCATAATCTGTTACCTCACTTCCTCATTTAAGTTTTCTGGCAACTCTACATTTAAAAGATGCTTACCATCTCATTCTTTTTCAACCAGACTTGAGGTGTTTCTTAAGGTTTGTGCCTGAATCACTTTATCAGTTCTCTGAGTTACACTGTGTACTATTCCCTGCACCAAAAGTGTTACCTAAGAGGTTAGTTCCAGTTATAGTTCTTTGCAGGATACAGGGTATCCATTTTCTTTTTTCCATATTTAGTTGACTTTTTATCTTTGCATAGTCTTCTTCAAAGTATCACACATTTCTCACTTGGGAAAGATAACTGTTACACAAGCTGGGACTTCAAGAGAATATTCAAATGCTCCTTTGAGTAGTTTAACAGTGGAGAGATTGTGAAGCTTTAAATGGCTTTGAAATAGTCTCTATACACTGATGAAATGTTCAATGTGGAAGATATGGAAATTGTTGTGGCTGATGGGATGTACCTATGTGAAGGGCTTCTGTGGTAGTTAGATATGAAGCCCCTTTCATAGGGTTGCCACCAATCCATTTTTTTCTGGACTATCCTGAAATCAAATTGATTCTCCTGTAGTGCAGAAAATACTGTACAAACTCTGGCATTCTGTTTTAAAAAAAGGAAACAGACTATCAGCATTTGGTACTATGCTTTTTTACAGAAAAGCATAGTAAATTAGCTGAAAGGAATCAGGAATGGACAAAAGGGTGTGTTCCCATCTGCAGACATCTGCAGACATCATAGTGATGTCACAAAATGGGCAGTGCATGTGCAGGAGAGGGCGGAGATGAGCGGGGTTATGGGTGATGCAAGAGGTGTGGCCTTACTCCTGTTTTAGCCACAATGAAAGGTGACAATCATACCCTTTCACCATAGCTTGAGCTTTTTGGTACTTCATTTAGAACACATGAAGCTTTCTCTGGTAAACAGCTAGAGTTCAGTTGGAATTTCTGCCTAAACAAGAGAACAGAGCTGTTCATGTTCAGAGACTCTGATTGAGGTTCAGGTTCAATTTCTGCCTAAACAAGAGAACAGAGCTGTTCATGTTCAGAGACTCTGATTGAGATTGCAGGTTCAGAAGGTTCATTTGAATAAAAAGCAGAGCCTTTTAAATATGCATTAGCTCAAATTTCACTGCCACTATAGTTAGACATACAAACTTGTATTGAAGAAGGGAAACAATTATAATGTAGTGCATACTGTGAAATACCTTTGAATTAATGTATAAGTAAATATATTTAAAAGCAAACATTTGAAGTTTGATTGTATTTGTCAATGAATGATAAAATAAATATATATATATATATATATATATATATATATATATATATATATATATATATATTGTTTAGAGCTTCATTATTAGAGACTTGACGTGAATATGTTGTCAATACACTTGAAAATCTCATACATAAAGCAAAAGAAGCAATAAACTGTATACTTGATAGAAATAACATATGAGGCTTTAATTTACAGTAATAAACCACTGAATATAAACAAATAATGAAATATTGTTTAAGCATTGCAGAGCAACTATTCATTTACTTTAGTATAATCTTACAAAGAGGGAAAAGAAGGGTCTGAAAGTACATCAGTCTTATGGTGGGACACACCACAAAACATTTTACATTGTTGTGAAGCAGTCATTCATATTTTATACTATTACTTGATGAATTTCAAAACTATGTATGATAAGCAACAATAATAAGAGATGCAAGCATATCTTACTTTAACACCTTAATGAACACACAAAAATGTATAGGTTAAATAAGTTAAGATATGAAATAATTGTTCTACTGTTATATATTAACAATGCTTTAAAGGATACAGGTTCATCTTTAGTTTACTGTTAATGACATCATATTTGATTGTAATAAAGTATTTTTTGTTGTTGTTTTGTTTTCAGAGTATTGGATAGATATGTTTGGATGGTTAGACTATTCAAGCAATCAGTGTTAGACTCCATGGGGTTAAGACGGATTTTAAAAGCAAACATTTAATTATAATTATATTTTTTAGCTTTTTTTGAGTGTCCACAATAGTAACTATTTTATGTCTAATCAAACCTTCAAATGTTAATGTTCACATGATTACTAAGCAGTTCTTTACAGACACAATGTCATTATCTATGAGAAGTACATGTATACTTTTGATCAGTAGGACAAATGGCATTTATTAACTGTATTTCCATAAATGTCAATGTATTAAATAATGGATGCAAGAGGGGGTAGCTTAAACAGATATTTGAAGTTGTTCAATTTTCAAGTTATTTTTTTTTACAAGAACCACAATTATTAACAGAAGACATAGACAGGGTAAATACTAAAAACTACACTATATTATCCACTTCACAATATAATCAAAAAAAGGGGTTTACTATATTATGGAGAAATTCACTGCCTATGCCTATGTTTATACAAACATATCAAGATGATGAAGGTATACTTTGTACTGTAACTATAAAGTATAATAAGAGGATATTAACTCTTATTAACTTGTATTGGATTCCTGGAATAGTAATTAAAACAGTTGACCAACATCTAGAACAATTAATTCAAAACTTGAAAGGCAATATCATTATAGCAGGAGACTTTAGTTGTATATTGTCACAAAGTGATACTAACACAATAGACAAAAGGAGAATACAGGCATCTGCAAAGGCATTGTTAACATTGACTGAATTGATTCATCCTACAGACATAAATGAATTTTCAGAACCAAATTCATTATGTTTTACCAATTATTCCCATAGACATGGAACCCAATTCAGAATTGATAGAGTGCATGTCTCTATTGACCTGACTGATACACTAGGAACAGTCAAAATAGTAACCTGTCCACTTTCAGATCACAATGAAATTACCTTTGAGTTGTTTTTGAAATATAATAATAATTTTAAAAATCAGAGGATTACCAGCACATATACCTTTTTAAAAATAATGTAAGGACTTTTATTATTAAAGAAATCCTTTCCTTTCCTTTCCTTTCCTTTTCTTTCCTTATAGAATTTAATAATATAGAAGATACTTCAGAAATTTATTTATGGGATGCACTAAAAGCATATCTTTTGGTAGAGTCACTAATTGGTTGTCAAATAAAAAAGACAATAGGACAAAGAATTACATGAAATACAAGAAAAACTTGATAAGTTAAAATTAGAAAATCAGAAAAATAAAAATAATACAGAAGAAATTAATAAGCTAAACAATAAATACTTGGAAATCTTAAACCAAAAAACTAAAATCAGCCTTGAGAAGTTTAAGATGATTAACTTCTATATAAACCCAAAATCTATGAGCAATTTAACCACAAAAGCAAAATTACTCAGTAAGTCCAATCACGTAGAAGTCTACTCACATAGGAAGAAAAGAAAAGTAACAGAATTAGAATCTATTCTAAAGGAATTCAGAAATTATTATAATAAAATCAATCAAAATAATATATCAATAGACCCAGAAAAAAAATTATTAAAATATTTATAAGATAAATATACACTATCTGATGACCAAATGAAATTAATTGACAAACCAATTCCTGTGTCTGAACTTGAAACTCAAATTTCTAAACTGAAACCTAATAAAGCACCGGGTAATGATGGGATTATATCTGAGCTTTTTAAGCTGTTACCCAAAGAAGCCCTAGACATACTATATAAGGTTTTTTCTATAGTCAAGGACCTAGCTAAAGTTCCTTCTTCCTGGAAATATACCATTATCTCTCCAAATTTAAAACATGACAAAGATACTACTGAATGCTCTTCATACATTGCAACTTCACATTTAAATGTAAATGATAAGTTGTTCATGGCAATTCATACTAATAGATTTAAATATATTCTACCCTCCATGATTGATGAAGATCTAACTGGCTTTGTCTTAAATAGAAATACTTATGATAATATTAAAAGACTAATCATAATTGACTATGCAAATAAAACAAAATAGAACTTAACATCAATGAGTCTTGATATTAATAGTGATTTTGGCTCAGTGAACTGGAAATATCTCCTGCTGGTTTTAGAAGAATATAATTTCTCAAGTAACTTCATACATCTTATTGACTTTCTTTATAATGATTGTTTTGCATATGTTAAAATAGGTACTTTTATTTCTGATTGTGTACAAATTTGGAAAGGAACCAAACAAGGATGTCGTCTTTCACCTCTTTTTATCCTAATTATTTGCTATTTTTTTCTTAATTCAAATACAGCTATAAAATGTATTAACATAAATGAGAATTTAACTCTAAAATTCAACTGTTTGCTGATGACATCCTACTGACAATAAATGACAATGATAATTCTCTAGCTGCAGTTTTCATAGCATCTTAGGAATGGACACACACACACACACACACACACACACACACACACATATATATATATATATATATATATATATATATATATACACAAATCTGGTTTAACATTTAGCAATGACAAAAAATCCTACCTATAAATACAAATAAGAATAGAATCAAAAATAAATTCATTAAATATATTGTCAAAAAGAAGAAATGAATTTTTAGGAATAATTGTAACATATAAAATTAAAGATATAATAAATCATAATTATACCAATAGTATAGGCAATACAAAGAATCAAATAGACAAATGGAATAAACATTTCTTCATGATGTAAGAAATGTCATCTATAATCAAAATAATTATCTTACCAAAAATCTTATATATTATACAATCACTATCATTACCTCCCACAAAAAGTTGTATTAAAGAATATAACACTTTAATGTTGAGATTTATCTGGTATCCCAATAAACCAAGAATTGCTTTAAACCATCATATGAGAGACTGAGCATCAGGAGGGATAGGGTTATCAGATCTAGAATTATATTTATTATCATCAATTAGAAAAAAATATATATCTTTGGGTTAATAACATTTACACATCTAGATGGAAGGAGTTTTTAGGAAATTTTTTTATAAACTCTGTACATAATAGATATTCTAATAATTATCTTATACAAAATAGCAGTCTACATTGGTTATTAAAGGATTACCTTATAGGAAAACATCACCAAACAAGTGACTCCTATTTCATTTTTACTATATTAAACCCTAACATTTTTATATATAGAAACCTGGCATATAAAGCATGGATCTTCCTTATATTTCCTTTAGCATATACCCAAAATAACATCTCCACCTCAAAGTTAGAAACAAAGATAACATTTGAAGAGAAAAAATCTGCTATACTGGTTTCAATTAATGAAACATGATTAGCTACATTATGTTGATTAAATTAAGAACAAATTTAATTTAGATAAAGACATGTGGCTAGATGTACAAATCTGCAGATAACCTGTAGTAGGGGAACTTAATTTAATGCAACCACCGATAAGAGATCTATCCCAAAATTAATTTATTCTTAATGCAACAAAACACATTGGAACAGGGTATTTTATCTAAATTATATACAGTTGTGAGGAGAGAAAAAAATTGCAATAGCACTTATTGAAGCAATTTTACCCAATTTAATAATAGACCTCTGAGTAAAGAAGAAAAAAATATTCTAATATTGTCTAAACCTACAACTTTGTCTTTTACATGGAATCTCTTTACTTGGAAAATTTTGCTTACATCTTTCTTCATCCCAAATAAAATTGAATTAATGTTCAAGCAGAAACACGTTTGCTGGAGATGTAAACAATAACTTAAAGCAGACTGGCAACACATATGTTTTGACTGTACTGCTTTAACACCTTATTGGAATAACAGTAATCTCTTTTTACAGGCTTTTTGTGATAAATTTGTTTTATTTAAATCACCAATACTTTTTAACACTCCTATTCCTATATGTGTTAAAAATTAAATATCAGATATTGTGGTCTATAGCATCTATAGAGAGAAAAGTATAACTCAGAATTGGAAGAATGAATCTACACCCTCCTTCAAAGGATTTATAAATATTGCAACAAAACTCTGTCACTTGGAACTCATTACAATTAAATCAAGACAAACCAAAATTGCTACAATGCATGGACAAAACTTAGAGATCTGCTTAACAAGCAAAAATAACTGCATTTTGGATTTAATGTAATGTATAATAACTTGAATGACTTGATGGTTAATGGACACTCCTGTAAATAGTTGTTTTATTTCCCTTTGTGTGTGAAGTTTAGTTGACATTTTTTCATTTATTATGTTCACAAGTCTCTGACTGTAAATATTATTGTGATTATTTTACAAACTGAAAATCCAACAAAAACTGAATTTGACACTTTCACACAGGATTGTGTTCCTGGGGTGTCAGGTGGACACCTCAGTTCAATGAAAATTTCCTTCACAGGAAAAAATAGATCTATATCTTGAGCTGTTTTAAGATTAGCCATTCAGACTTCTGTAACTCTGAGGGAATATTCAGGATTTTGGGTCTCATGGTATCTATAATTCTCATGATAACTCTAGCAAGACTCTACATGAGACGGATACAATGGTATCTGAAGTCTGTATGGTTCTAGCATAAACATCCTTTGTCTTTTCAGATTCTATTGCTTGGGGTTGACAATAGAAAAATGACTTGGTGGAAGCTGCAAATACCTCAGAATTTCAGTTTTCCCTTATCCTTCCCTATTCAAAAGAAGTCAGTAATCACAGCCATCACAGACTTTGCCTGGAAAGCAGTTACATGAGGGATAATAGTACATGGTCTGTAGGACACCTAGGACAGATGTAAATGCATAAATATGAAATAAATGCTTGCTCTGATCAAGGAATTCAACTATCTGAACCATTTTTGGTCCCCAAAACCTCTTCAAGATGTTTGGAACAATACCACAATACATGTGGTACATATTCAAGCAGGGGGAACCAGGTCATACCCCATTTGCAGACTAGCCTTGTTAGCTTGGGATATAGCTTCATAGCACAGTCTCACTCTGCAGGCGTCCTTCATTCCTTCAGATTAATATTCTGTGGCAGACAAGCTGAGCAGACCATCATGTATGCAATCTAGATTAGGCAGTCTTTCAAGATTTGATTAATTTGTGGAGTGTATCTCTAGTAGACCCATTTAGAAGGCCTGAAAAACAGATGCGTTTTTCTTTCACAGAAATGTCCTTGTATGCATTTCCACCCTTTCCACTGATATCCAGGGTACTTCTGAAGATTAATCTCCCAAGATTTTTGTGGTGACTTCCATTCTGGCCCAGACAACAGTGGTGCTCCCTTCTTTTGGAAGTGGTCAGGGCAATACCCCAAGCTTGCTCACATTATGGACCTACTCACACAAGATTGGGGTGTTTGATACTCGACCCCAAGCAACTTCAACTCACTGCCTGAGGCACCTGTTTTTTGAGGATGTGTTGCATGTAGTAATGGTGGCAAGAAAGCCTGTTACTAGAAAATTATATATTAGCACATCGGAAAGATTTTCTAGTTGGTGTCAACAACATAACCGGCAGCCATTCAGATCTAGTTGTTCTCTGGTTTTAAAATACCTGTGTAAGTTACGTTCCAATGGCCTTTCTCATACCTCCATCAGGGTTCATTTATTGGCCATTTGAGCATGTCTACCCATGGATCCTCCTCTTTCAAGGCTTTCTCATGTCAAAACATTTTTGAAGAAGCCTCCAAGAAAACCAATGGCTTTTTCTTGGGATGTTAATTTCATGATATTTTAGTTAACACTTGTATTTGAACCAGCTAATTTGGCTGTGACCTCTGCAAAAGAGTATCTGAGTTGTAAGTTCTTATGATGTGTCAACCCTATCTCATTGTCCACTGAGACATGGTTTCTTTGAGAATGAATCTATTATGCCTAAAGTGGTACCTGAGTTTACTTTAAGGCAGACTCTCCATTCCCTGATTTTCTTTATTGATCTTAAAAATGAAGGAAAAAGGATACTACTTATCTTGGTTGCCTATTAACAGCTCAGGTCTTATCTTACCAGAACTAAATCTTTCAGATCTTCATATCTGCTGTTCTTTTCTTGTAAGAGTAGGAAGGGACAGTCTTTGTCAAAACAGACCATTTTTAAATGGTTGTCTAAGACTACCATCTTTTTTTTTATACTCACAGAAAAGTTTTCCAGGTAGGGTCAAGGTCCTCTCTACCAGGACCTTGGCTTCATCTATGGCTTTTTGAAATGGTTGGTTTCGAGAAGTATTGTAGTATCTGCAACTTGGTCCTCTGCACATACTTTTATAAAGCTTGATTCCTTCTCTATATCTATATCAAGCTTTGCAAGGACCATTCTTCAGGGGCTATTGGACTCTTCTCCTTCCACCACTCATATATAGTAAGTTAGGGTGATTCATCAATATAGCAGCTGTGTTTGATATGATGAACGTAGTACAGTTATTTAAGTACATTTGCCATAACAGTTCATGTACAAAGTATAAATGATCAATGCTGTGGTAGCTGCTCTCTCCCTCCACCCCCCCCCCATTTTTTGTTGTGTTGTTTACGCCAGAGTGTGGTTGTTTATTTTTTGTTTTTCTGAGTTTTGTCTTTTCAGGGCTTAGCTTCAGTCATTCTGTTAGTAGGAAAGCTCTGAAGGGCTTGGCACTCAAACTTTTCTTGCAGTCATATCAGCTTGAGCTGCCTGACAGTTTGGTTCTTGGAAGGTGCCCTGAAGCTTTGGAAGCTGGCCAGATGTTTTTTCCTTGGCAGGATATAATACATATAGCTAAGGCATCTGAATCAATGATAATTTGAATATCTATATTTAAGTTAAGTTAACTTACATAACTGTACTATTTGGAAGGTGTTGTAAACATAACTGATAATCTTAATCAAGGGTCTATATTAGAACATCGAAGTTTCAAAACTTCGAATGTTCTAATATCGACCCCTATTGAGCGAACGCTGAAAATAGTGAAGCTGGAGAAAACTGAATTTTTTCCTAGGGAAAGAATTTGGTTGTCCGTTTCTGTTTCTTCGCTATTTTCAGTGCTGTGGTTGAAAGTTACAGGTCGGGTTCATGTAAGTGTGTAATTGGGAGCGGGTTAGGGGACGGGTTAGGTATGTGTGTGATTGTATGGACATGAGGGTTAGAGCGGGTTAGGTGAGTTAGAGTTAGGGTGCGGGTCAGTTAAGTGTGTGATTGTGTGGACGTGAGGGTTAGGGCAGGGTAGATGAGTTAGGGTTAGTGCGCGGGTGAGGTTAGTGTGTAATAGTGACAGACCTTAGGGTTAGGGTTTGGGTTAAGGTAGTTAGTTAGTGGTGTATGTACAGTTTAGTGTAGGGTTAGATGTAAGATTTTAGGTGTATGTCTGTAGATTGCTGTTTGTTTGGTGTGCTTGTGTTGTGTGTATGTGTTTTCGAACAGCAAATTTTTTCCCTAGGAAAAAATTTGCTGTTCTGCATGTTCGATGTTGTAAGCATTCGGTGAATAGGGGTCAATATTAGAACATTCGAAGTTTTGAAACTTCAGTTTTCTAATATAGACCCAAGGGTCAAGACAGAAAGAGCATGATTGGAGATAGATAAAGCTGCTGAAAAGATAAAGACAATATAATACGAACTTACATTAGAGCAAATGTAAAATCAAAGTAAGATGTCTGAAATATACTGGTTGTATCCTACAGTCAAAGGGCCTGAAGACTGATCGAGGAAAAAAATGCCAAGTGAGCAAAAGCTGAAAAGGCAAGCAGGCATTAGAGAGATTTCTAGGAATGCTTTACTATATTAGAAAGTTTGCATCTAATGTATCGAAGAGAATTATGCCTCTAAAAAGTTGTTAGAGAAATATCCAGGCTATGAACAGGGCTTTTAAATGCTCAAGTATTTCTAAAGGGTGACCCGGTCTTTAAATATTAAGCTGTGAATATCAGTTATAGGTGGAACTCAGAATGGTATAGGACTTTCACCTTATAAGACAGCAGACCAGATGCTTCCTGGTCAAAAGACTTTGAAGAAGTGCAAAAGTAATATATTCAGACATAAAATAATCTCTTAGCCATTGAGCATGGGGTTGAAAAATTTTATGATTTTTTTCTGTGATTCAAACTTCAGGTAAAAATATGCTGCAAAACTTCTGTTGAATATTTAGGAAATTATGTAAAAGGTACCTTGTAAAACACAAATTATATTATTTAATTGACAGGAATATTATATGAAAGTTAACTGCAGACCAGGTAACACACTGCACAGAGCAGAAATGTTGCATGTAGCATATTTATGACAGATGCATGAAAATCTGCAAGAAGAAATAAAGATTGGTTGGGCAACACCACAGCTATCAACGACAGATGAAAAAGTAAAATTTCACAAGTGTATTAATACTCATAGGTTCATAGGTATATACTAGGCTATCTGCCCTAGGGCATTTATAAGCCTAGCCAGAGTGTGTTTGGCTTTTGCCTCCCTTTTAGATTAGTTAACTGTGCCTCTGTATAGTAGGTCACAGAAGATAGCCCTTTAAGGTTAGTTTACTGTGCCTCTGTCTAGCAGGGACACAGAAGAGATCCCAGGGGTAAACTTACGATCTCCCATCCACTTGTCAAGATTTCTCTTGAAGAGGGTCAGTGATGGGCTCTGCCTAACATGAACTGGGATTCTGCTCCAGAGTGAGGGGAGCCTCTGGGATATGAATCTGTCCCTCCTATCTCATTGTCCTATTTATTGCTGTGCTGAGGTTCAAGTCTCTGGAGCATGTAGCTCTAAGGGATTTGGATTTCCTGAAGTGGAGCATGTCCATTAATTCTGGGTTAGACATGGCTTTGTACGTCAGGCATAGATCGCCTCTGAGTAGGCGACAAGCAACTGAGTAGAGTTGGAGTTTCTTTAGTTGAACTGCATAGGGCATCTGTTTGAGGCCCGTAATCCTCTTGGTGAGGTACTTTTGGGGTCTCTCCAGTTGCTGCAGGTGTCGGGTAAGGTACTTCCCAAATGGGGCATTGTACTCGATTATGGGCCAGATGAGTGATGAGTAGAGGGACACGATGAAATCTCTTGATCTAGATGTGAACCCTTTCGCTATAGGGTGGGTTATATAGAAGGTCTTTCTAACCACTTTGGCAACGTGATTGTCAAAGGAGAGATTACTATCTAATTGGGTCCCCAAATCCCTAATTACTTCTTCCGGACTTAATGGATTACCACCTATGTGGTAATTTGTGGGCACTTTGTTTTTCCCAAAGGGGATGACTATGCACGTTTTGGCATTTAGCTTGAGGCCGTGGCTCTGGCACCAGATATCCATCTCTGTGAGACCCTTTTGGAGGATGCTTGTGTCAGCCAAAGAGTCGATTATGGCTGTCAGTTTGCAGTCATCTGCAAACTTGGTCAGCCATAGTCCTCCCATGTTAACCTGTACCTCAGAGAAGTATATACCAAACAAGAGGGGTCCCAGGACTGAGCCTTGTGGGATGCCACTTGTAATTGGTTTAGAGTCTGACATGGCACCTGCAATTCTGACCATGTGGGTTCTATCCCTGAGCCAGTTTGCAACCCATCTTGTGACATAGGGGTTGATATTTAAGCTGGTAAGTTTATTTATGATGCCTGAGTGGGGTATTGTGTCTAAGGCTTTTGCGAGGTCCAGGTAGGCTGTGTGGACTACCTTCCCCTCATCTATGGCCTTGGTGACAGTTTCAAAGAAGTCAACTAGGTGTAAGAGGCAAGATCTGCCCTTAACAAAGCCGAATTGGGTAGGGTCCAGTGACTGGAGGTTCCCAATGTCTTTGTTTATGAGTTCCATGATGATATGCTCCATAGCTTTGCAGACCAGACTAGTCAGGCTAATAGGGTGATAATTCCTGAGGTCCTTTATGGCACCACCTTTGTGAAGTGGGACCACTGTTGCTGTACGCCATTCTTTGGGTACGTATCCTGTAGTAAGGCTGAGTTTCAACAGTGACTTTATGTGAGGGTTCAGTTCTTTTTGGAGCTCGTGTAAGTCGCAGCCTGGGACACCGTACGGTCCCATTGATGCTGTGTTTTTTGCTTTGGAGAGGGCAGCTTTCACCTGTGCATCTGTGATGTCTGGGAGGCTACATTCTGTTGGCATAGACATTTGCTCTTTTGGGGGGGATGGGGGAGAAGTTTGCACTGAATCTGTCTGCCAGGGTGTTGGCAATGTCTGTAGGTTCAGTGTATTTTTTGCCATTTTGCACTAACTCAGAGCATATCTGGGAATTGCCACCCAGATTCCTGACATAACTAAAGAAGGCCTTGTGATTATCTTTAGCGTCTTGGGCAATTCTTCTTTCGAAGCTGGCCTTTGATGATTTTATGAGGGATCATAGTTTCTTGCTAGTACTGATCAGAGATGCCTTCCCTTTTTGGGATTTTGCTCTATCATGTAGTAGCTTCCTCCTTCTGTTGTATAGCTTATTTATGGCTGGGGTCCACCACACAGGTTTCCTGCTTTTGGAGGAGTGAGTCTTGGTTTTATTTGGGATAGCACACTCCATGCATTCCTGTAGGTGCTCAAAGAATGCATTTGTAAAGAATTCTGTGGTTCGGGCAGTATTTTCCACTGGCCCAGGGGCTTTGAAGGATTCTACCTCAGTTTTGAGCAGTGTGAAGTTTGCTTTTGAGAAATTTTTCACAGTGGTTTCCTTGTCTGGGGGTGGGGACAGGATATGGATGTCCAGTGAAATTAGTTTATGGTCTGATCTTACTAATGAGGGGTTTACCTCTAGTGTGAAACAAAGAGTCCCCATGTTGGTGATGACCAGGTCCAATATGTTGTCCCCTCTTGTGGGAGTGGTGACCAGTTGTTCCATAGCATTTGAGTTTATAAATTCCAGGAACCATTGGGCAAGGGTGTTGGGGCTTGAGTAGTTTACCCAGTCAATGTTTGGGTAGTTGAAATCACCCAATATTATGGTGTTTGGAGAGACCTTCATATTCTCCAGTGTTCTCAGGAAAGCCGAGTGGGATTCCTGAGATTGGAAGGGTGATCTGTAGCAGGCTAAAAACTGAAAGGCAGTTTTGTCCACTGTTAGTTGCACATGGATGGTCTCTGATGCTTTGTGCAGTGCCACTAATCTGGAGGTGTGGGTATCCTTGATGAATATGGATACTCCCCCTCCTTTTGTGTTTCTGTCCGAGTTTTGGGGCCGAAAAGCATGGTATGAGTTATAACCTGGTAGTGCTGGGGTGCTCTCAGGAGCCTTGAACCAGGTTTCTGTTACTGCACAGATATCGACATTCTCCTCGAGTGCATGCATCTTGGGGTTTAGACTTCTGGCGTTGAGCAGCATTACCCTTAGTTTTTTACTCCTTGTGTTGTCTGTGGAGGTGAGTTTGTCTTTTGAGCCTTGCCTAAAAAAGGCACTATGGGGGTGGCAAGAGCCTTAGCCAGAATTCAAAAGCCCAGGGGTGACAGGTGCAAGCTGTCCCTAGCAAAGCAATGTGGCTTGTTGAGAATGTCATCCCAGGCTGACAGACACTGTATCCCCTTAGAATGACACCAATACTTTAGCTAATTGTTAAAATTGATCATTTTGTCTTTATACTGTGGCATCATTCTTGGTGAGGGCAAGATGCGACTCAAGGTCAGGGTCATACCGGCCTGGGCTACATGATCAGAGAGCTCCTCTATGTCTCTTTTCATGTAGTCCAGGGAGGTACGTCTCAGGACATTCACACCAGCATGGACAATGATGGAGTGATATATTTACTTGCTTTGGAGTGACCTGAGTGCTTGTGTTATGTGGCAGATCCTGGCACCTGACAGGCAGCTTACAGTGACCTTCTCCTTGTTCAGTCTGGTGAGTGGGACGTCAGTGTGTCTGACAATGGAGTCAGCTATTACAAGTGTATTTGGTGTGTTGTTTAGCCTTAAGGGCTGTGACTGTGTGGCACACTGACTTTGTGAAATATGTGATATGTGAGTATTGTTGTGGGGTAGCAGTTGCTTCGATGTCTGCTTTGGAGGTCTCTGCTACTTTGGCAGGTTTTTATTTAGAGCCTCCGAGTATGTTTTTGTGTGTTTATGTGTTTGGTTTGCTGATGCGAGAGGTCTATGTGAGACTGGATTTGTGGTGTGAGTGGTTACCTTCTCCTCCTGACTGACTGTGCCAGTCTTGGGTTGAGAGAGCAGAGCCTCCAGTTTGGCTGTATAGTTGCATCTCTCACATATATTTGAGCTTGTTGGGAGGAGGAGAGGGTGGTCTGTGTACATAAGGCAATTGTAACATTGCCTCAAGATTCCCAGATTCACTAGCTGGACTAGAGAATAAACCTGAAACTGACTTTTGGACAAGCCAAAAGATTGAACTGAGCAGTAACCATTAGTAAATATGAAAACTTAGTCTTATATTTCTTTCAAGGAAAAAACAAGGTGTGTCCATAGTTTCATGTTTAAAGTTGTCTACCCAATCAAATTAAAAAAAAAATAAATGCTTTAAGAGACATACATTATATCTAGGAGTATTAAAAGACCAAAGAAAAAGCTCTTGCTCAGAATAGCAACTCACACGGTATATGCAGCGCAAAACTGTGCCATCTGTAACACATGCCATTTTAGCAATGGAAAGTAAGAGATGCTAGCATGTCAAGTTCTAGTTCATCCACTGGGAGAATGGGTTAATTGTTTAAATTCAGAAAACTGCTGTATCTCATGTGTACAGATTATTATTCCAAATTCCCTGAAATCATTAAACTGAAAGTCAACAGATGCATTCTATATTCAGGAGACAAGGTTTGGAGTCCTCATATATAACAGTCTAGAATGATATCTGCCTGAATGTGAATTTAGACATATAGACATATAATGTTCAGTGTACACAGTCTTCAATGTAATGTAAAAATGGAAAAAACTGTCATGTCAGGAAAAGCAGTAACACACAAACACACACACACACACACACACACACACACACACACACACACACACACACACACACACACACACGCACGCACACACACGCACACACACACACACACACACACACACACACACACACACACACACACACACACACACACACACACACACTAGACTGAAGATCGAAAGGTTCATGGTTCAATCCTGGGTTTTGGAAGTGGACCCTTTTGCAGGGGTCCAGGGAAGTAAATATCGTGGGAAGAAATATCTAGGGAATTGTTATGGCTAGGCTTGAATAGGCCCTAGGGCCGATAGCCTAGTACTAACCTATGAACACACGCACACGTACCCTGATTTTTTTACTCTACCCAGAATAACAATACGACAATAACAACAGCACAACAAACTTCAACATTTCACGAACAAGAAACATTTACAACTCTATATAAACTATACTTATCAACAGAACTCAAATGATTCTGTGCGTTATTGTAACTACAATATTGATAAAAGGGAATGATACTCAATAATGTTTGCCAAATTCTCATAAATGGAATATCTTGAGTTCTGATAGTAACAGATTCTGTTTGTAAGAATAAGTTATACACCTGCGGTTGATAAGGCCGACTGCTGACCTTATGGACCATTGACTCTATACTTTCAGATCATTATTATGCAAGGGCATTCCCAAAAATTATTGTAAACAACTAAAGGTGAAAAAAGACAGCTTTCTCATTTATCTTGAAGGGCAAAGACCCACAATCAACTCTTTGGTACTGTCTAATAATCTTCATACATGAACTTAAACTGATGGTTAAAAAGTGCAAGCAAATGAGACAAAACCTTCAAAGAAAATAACAACCTTGAATGATTGAGAGGGATGTTCCATGGTATTATGGAAACTAATCGGGTATAGCTTCTGAAAATCATTATTTTCTGATTCTAAAAGACACATACAAATTATAGAAGCTTTAATCCAAGTCATAGTTGCTCTGGCTTGTTAAGGAGATCACTTATATAACCAGATGAAGTCTTTAAAGTTCTGATTCTGCAAAGGGATGCCATAACTGTAGGTATTTCTAATGATCACTCTAATGAAGATAATATGTAATACATAGCTGATCAAATGATTTTATGGTGATGCTATATGTTATTTAAGAAGCTGTCCCAATGTTGATATGTTCTCCTTCCAAATTGCCAGTATAAGGGCTGCCCACTAATGTGAAACATGGGGTTTCTTCATAGAGATACCTCCATTAACCTGCAGACCATCCATAAATATCTTAAAGATTTAAAGGTTATATACAAGCAATATTAACTTCTAAAACCCTTAGGTAAGCTTTTGATGAGCCACACTATGCTTATAGGCGTGGTAGAGTGCAACAGACTTACTTCAAGTCTGGTTCACAGCAGAACAGTCAAGTTATCAATAGAGAATACCTTTTGTATTGTAAAGTCTATTGCATATTTTTTAAACATTTGGTAGACTTGAACCTCTCTCAGAAATGCGAGGATATAAGATTTTAAAGTGAACTTTATAGCTTTTAGTGCCCCAAATAAATTGCAACATAAGGTCCTGTATTTTTCATCAACTACACTGTAGCGGAAGCAACTGAAATATGTCTAAGGCCTTAATATAACTTGGGACAGACCATCATTTTTAGTTCTGTAACTTTGCCCCATGAGGATAAATGTAACTTCTACACAAAACACACTTCTGAATCCCACAAGCATACTGTGTCCTTTGTATAGAATGGACTTCATCAGTGTTAAAAAACAATTAATGCATTTATTTAAATACCTAATGCATGCAATTCACAAAAAAAAGTTAAATAGAGATAGATTAGGGTACGAGGAAAGGAGATTGTATCATAAAAAAGCCTTCCAAGCTATCAATAAAACTTTGAGAGCTTATAGTGAAGTTGATTCACTGTCTTGAAAAGTTTTGAAAGACTGGTTAAAAAACACCTGTCAGCAAAACTACCAGCTGTACTCGATCCACTACAGTTTGTATATCATGCCAACCACTCCAAAGTGGATGCCATCTCGGTTGCACTACATCTTGCAATGGCCCACCTGGAGAATAAGGACAGTTACCTTAGGATGCTGTTTACTGACTTTAGTTCAGCATTCAACACAGTTATCCCACAACAGCTAATAGAGAAAGTTGTCCATCTAGGCAACATTAACCACATGTGCAACTGGATACTGGGCTTTTTGATCGAAGGACCACAAAAAGTATGTGTGGGCAAGAATTTCTCAAGAATCATCACAATTAACACAGGATTACCCCAGGCATCTGTGTTGAGTCCACTATTGTTTACCATACTAGCTCATAACTGTATAACCAGATTTAATACCAATCACATAATCAAGTTTGCAGATGACACCACAGTCATGGACTTCATCAGTAATGAAGATGAAGGAGCATACAGGGAAGAAGTGAATCTACTGCTTGACTGGTGTGCTAGGTGCAACCTTGATGTCAATATCACTAAAACTAAGGAGTCATAACAGACTTTAGGAGAACCCATCGAGCTTACTCTCCACTCATGATTAATGGATAGAGGGTGGAAATAGTAAGTATAACAAAATTCTTGGGAGTCCACATTGCGGAGGACTTATCCTGATCAGTAACACTAATCATATAGTCAAGAAAGCCCACCAATGCCTTCATTGTCTGTGGCTGTTAAGAAAAGCTAATCTACCACCCTCCATCCTTATCACCTTCTATGGGGGGGCATAGAAAACATCCTAATGAACAGCTTCACATTGTGGTATGGGGGCTGTTCAGTTGCAGTTCAAAAAGCCCTACATTAGGTGATGAAGGTCGCTGAGAGAATAACAGGCTCCAGCGTCCCAGCAATACATGGTCTATATATGACACATTGCTACAACAGGGCCACAAAAATAGCCAGTGATCCTACACATCTTGTCTATGGTCATTTTACAAGCTTGTCATTTGGCAGATGATACCGCAGCATATGCTGTAAAACAACCAGGTTCAGGAAGTTTCTTCCCACAGGTGATTAAGTTCTTGAACTCTGAAAGCAATCTCAGGAATGTTAGTCAATGACAAGGTCTTGTGTCACTCAAACCATTATGGTGCAATAGAAATTACTAGATGCTCACTCATAGTTATCTGCTTACAGTGTCAATCAAGTTCAATGTTTATCTGCTAACTATTCTAACATATCAGAAAATAAGTATGCAATAAATAGATGTGCAATAATCAATCACTCAGCTGCTAAAAACTGTAGACATAGTATTTTATAGTAGTATGTAGTAAAATAACAGTCTAACTTAATGTTAATGTTATATATGTTGCATGTGATATATGTAATTTGTTTGTGTGTAATATAATTGTCATCTCAATATTGAGCCTGATGCATGCAATTTTGTTTAGGTTACACTTGTGGAGTCTAAATGATAATAAAGTTCACTTTGACTTTGACATTGATCAGGGGGCTGTAAACAATATAGGGACAGTGACTGCAGAAATATCTGATTTGGATCATATTAACGATGAATTTTTAGATCCAAACACAGAGATGATCTCAGAGACTACTGTGTCGGGATTCACAATTCCCGAACCACATCACTAATGGCTCCAACCACATGCATTGGACCAGAAAATGTACGAACAGGAGAAGTGTATAATAAAATATATCATAAGGAAACAAGGTCTGAATGGTTTGAAAATGATGAGACAGAATTTTTAAATCAAGTTATTATAAATGGCGGTTTTAAGGTATTTAATTTTAGTGAGATTGAAATAGGTGAAAGACACACTGCACTTTTTAAAAGGGGTTCATTTTTATTCCATAATTTAGACAAGATATAGTGAAATGTCTTATTCAGTTATATATCATCATCCTCTTTCGGCTGTTCCCGTTAGGGGTCGTCACAGCAGATCATCTGTTTCCATTTCTTCCTGTCTTGTGCATCATGCTCTTTCACACCAACCACCTGCATGTCCTCTCTCACCAGATCCATAAACCTTATCTTAGGCCTTCCTCTTTTCCTCTTACCTGGCAGCTCCATCCTTAGCATCCTTTTCCCAATATACCCAGTATCCCTCCTCAGCACATGTCCACACTATTGCAATCTCGCCTCTCTTGCTTTGTCTCCAAACCGTCCATCCTGACCTGACCCTCTAATATACTGATTCCTAATCCTGTCCATCCTAATCACACCCAGTGCAAATGTTAACATCTTTAACTCTGCCACATCCAGCTCTGACTCCTGCCTTTTCGCCAATGCCACCGTCTCCAATCCATATAACATAGCTGGTCTCACTACCCTCACAATGTCATCTGCAAACATCATAGTCCACGGGGCCTCCTGTCTGATCTCATCTGTCAACCTGCCCATCACCACTGAAAATAAGAAAGGGCTCAGAGCTGATCCTTCATGTAATCCCACCTCCACCTTAAACGTATCTGTCACTCCCACCACAGTCCTCACCAATGTCACACTACCCTCGTACATATCCTGTACCACTCTTACATACTTCTCTGCCACTCCCGACTTCCTCATACAATACCACAACTCCTCTCTAGGCACACTGTCATATGCTTTCTCTAAGTCCACAAAGACACAATGCAACTCCTTCTGACCTTCTCTGTATTTCTCCAACAACAATCTCAGAGCAAATACTGCATCTGTAGTGCTCTTTCCTGGCATGAAACCATCTGCTGATCACTAATCATCACCTCCCTTCTTAACCTAGCTTCCACTACTCTTTCCCATAACTTCAAGCTGTGACTGATCAATTTTATCCCTCTGTAGTTACTGCAGCTCTGCACATCACCCTTATTCTTAAAGATAGGTACCAAAACACTTTTTCTCCACACCTCAGGCATCCTCTGACTTTCCAAAATTTCATTAAACAATCTGGTTAAAATTTCCACTGCCATTTCACCTAAGCTCCTCCATGCTTCCACTGGTATGTCATCTGGGCCAACAGCCTTTCCATTCTTCATCCTCTTCATAGCTGTCCTTACTTCCTCCTTGCTAATCTGTTTCACTTCCTGATTGCTTATCCCCACATCATCCAACCTTCTCTCTCTCATTCTCTTCATTCATCAGCCCTTCAAAGTACTCTTTCCATCTACTCAACACACTCTCCTCACTTGTGAGTAAGTTTCCCTCACTATCCTTTATCACCCTTACCTGCTGCACATCTTTCCCAGCTCTGTCCCTCTGTCTAGCCAATCGGTACAGGACCTTTTCTCCCTCTTTAGTGTCCAATCTCTCATACAACTCTCCATATGCCTTATCCTTAGCCTTCGGCACCTCTCTCTTTGCCATGCGTCTCATCTCCTTATACTCATGTCTATTTTCATCATCTCTTTGACAATCCCACTTCTTCTTCACCAGCCTCTTCTTCTGTATACTCTCCTGTACTTCCTCATTCCACCACCAGGTATCCTTGTCCTCCTTCCTCTGTCCAGATGTCACACCAAGCACCTTTCTAGCAGTCACCCTTACTAGCTCTGCTGTAGTTACCCAGCTATTCGCTAACTGTTCACTGCCTCCCAGTGCCTGTCTTAACTCTTCCCTGAACTCCATCTCACAATCACCCTTTTTTAACTTCCACCATTTAATCCTTGGCACTGCTTTCACACTCCTCCTCCTCTTCTTGATCACCAACGTCATCCTACAGACCACCGTTCTATGCTGCTTAACTACACTTTCCCCTGTCATCACTTTACAGTCTCCAATCTCCTTCAGACTGGCCCTCCTCAATAGGATATAATCCACCTGTGTGCATCTTCCTCCACTCTTGTACATCATCCTATGCTCCTCCCTCTTCTTAAAATACGTATTCACCACAGCCATGTCCATCCTTTTCTCAAAATCCACAATCATCTGACCTTCTGCATTCCTCTCCTTAGCACCATACCTACCCATCACTTCCTCATCCCCTCTGTTCAATTCACCAACATGCCCATTGAGGTCTGCTCCTATCACTAGTCTCTCCCTTGGGTACACTCACCACCACTTCATCCAACTCACTCCAAAATTTTTCTTTCTCATCCATCGCACACCCAACTTGTGGAGCATATGCACTAACAACATTCATCATTACACCATCAATTTCAAGCTTCATAAACATCACTCTATCAGACACTCTCTTCACCTCCAAAACACTCTTGGCATACTGTTCTGTCATATTTCACACAACTGAATTTGAAAATGTTCTTTGGAAATGAAGAAAATGTGAATTATAAAATACAGTTGAAAAGGGAAAGATACTTTTATGCCACCATCAAATCCAGTGGTTGCTGTGTTTGAAGGACTGTGTGAGGACTGGTTTAGAAGACTGTTAAATAAACCATACTTCTAGTGGAATTAATTTATCTATAGAAGAAAGAGAGGTATTAAAACAGCTGAAGGGGAATAACAACATTAGGGTGATGAAACCAAATAAAGCAGGTGGAGAGATGATCACTGATTACTGGATTTAGTCATGTAAAATGCTAGAAAATTTAAATGATACATCTACTTATCTTCATGCCTCTAAAAATGAAATTAGCATGGCATATGCAAAAATTGGTCTGAATTTTATTTGATTTATTATGCCAGGGTACTATCACTGGAGAGATTTTTTTGAATTTATTAATATAAAAGAAGTAGTAATTCCAGCAATTTTGGTATGCCAAAAATCCATAAAAATATCTATGATCCACCACTGAGACCTATTGTTGCAGCTAGTATATCTAATACAGAATCATTGGCAACATGTGTTGATTTTTATTGCAAAAATTTAGTGGAAAAAGAAAGTCACATCATAAAGGATTCTTGGCATTTATTAGAAATGCTGAATGAAATTACATTCAGAGAAAAATATTGTATTTGCCACAATAGATGTGGGTAACTTGTACTCTGCCATACCCCATGAGGAGGGTTTAAAAAAAATTCCAAGAAATGTTACTAAAGGAAAGATATATACGTCAAAGAGAAATTATAGTAATCCAATAATTTTTAGAATTAGTTTTATGGAACAATTTTATATACTTTGAGGAAGAGTATTTTCACCAACTTGCAGGTGTGGTTATGGGGGGAGTGAGTTGTGGCCATATTTACATTAACTTAGCATTAGCAGACTGGGAACACGAAAAAGTGGTTAATTCCCCTCCATTTTGTAAAGTATTCCACTACTTTAGATTCTTAGACAACATTTTAATCTTTTGGAATGGAGATAATGCATCCCTTATGGAGTTTATAGATTATTTAAATGGTTCAAGTTCTTTTTTGAGATTTACCTACTCATATAATATTGGGGGAATTAATTATTTGGACATAACCATTTCTAAAGATATTCAAAAAGGGGAAATAGGTCTCCAATATTTATTGGAAAGAAACCTGTTCAACTTCTCTATTGCATTACAACAGTTGTCATTCCCAGTGCCAAAATAAAAATATAATGAAAGGTCATATGGTCCATCTTCCAAGATTAGTATCTGAAGAGAAGACTTTTGTTGTTGAATTGGATAAATTAATTGAGATGTTCCAAGACAGAGACTATCCTACCTCCCTACTGCTAAACATCAAGGATGAAATTATGAGAGAAAGAGTGAAAATTTCACCCTAATCCCTAGGAAATGGAATAGCAATAATAAGTTGTAATTAGGTGGAAGAGGGATATTACAGTATATGAAAATGACAAAATGGGAGCAATGGTTGTGGAATAAAACAGAGAAGTTTCAAAAGTGATGACCATTTTAAAGAATACATGGGAAGTTATATTTCTCTTTGAATATAAGATGAAATTGGAAACATCAACAACATATCGGAACACAACTATAATGGACCAGCTAATGGTATATATTCCAAAATGATATAATGTGGTTATTGCAAATATTGTAGATATATTAATGGTGAGCCATATGTAACAATAGATGGATTTAACAAAACTTTAACATGTACTGGTAGATGCAGCTGCAAATCTAAAATGGTAGTACATCTTGCTAAATGCATTTCATGTTCAGGAGGAATGGGCTTCCTGGGAGGTCTAATATGAAGGACACCTTTAAGAAATTGTTTGACCTAAAATCTAGGGACCAAAGGAGGAGGAGTCAAAAGCAGACGAGCAAAACTGGCTATAAGATGAGCTGCAACTGAAGAGTAGGCCAACCCAGCATGGAGCAATTCACACAAATAAGAGAGGACAAGGGGATCCTCCACAGAAAATAGACCCTGGTTATGAGCAAGGCACCAGGCTAAAATTATTTTCTATTTGGTCACATAAGATTTACTGGTAGTGGGTTTCTTGGCTTTCTGCAGGACCTGAAGCATGTACTCAGAAAATAGGTACCTAAAATGGATCAAAACCATACCACCCACAGTGTCGGCTGAAGAGTGGGCAAGTATGGATGGATGAGAGACCTCTTGTCTTGTGTGAGTAGGTCCACCCTGTAGGGTAACTTGTGATTGATCTTGGCTAAATGCAGATGAAAGGGGAACCAATGCTGACTAGTTCAAAAAAGAGTCATGAACAAGATTATGGGAAATCCTGTTCTGTCTTGAGCAGGACCTTTGGTATGAAAGGAAGTGAGGAAAGTCATAGAAAAATATCCCCTTCCAAGAAAAATACAGGGTGTCTACCTTCCATGCCAGAGGACTTGGGAGACTGGTGCAAAAGAGAGGAAGTTGTCTCTTCAGAGAGACGGCAAAAAGATCTACATGAAGAGTGCCCACTGGTGAACAATGTCCAAAAACACATCTCTGTGAATCATCCACTAATGAGTTTGTGTTATGGACCTGCTAAGAGAGTCTGCCACAATATTTAGTTCTGAAGGAATATGAACAGCCTGAAGAGTCACTTGATACTGTACAGCTAGATCCCAAACATGAAGAGCTATTCTACAAAAAAGGTAAGACCATGGCCCCCATTGTTGTTAATGCACCACATTACTGTAGTATTATCTGTAAAGATTTTGAGAGGCCCTGGAAGAAAGAGAGTATAGAAGGCCTGAAAAGCAAGAGAGAGAGAGCACTCATCTCCTTGATGTTGATATTGCCCTCCCTATGATAAATGGGCCAAACACCCTGAACCTTCAGAGAGCCAAATAAGCTTCCCACCCTGTATCTGAGGTATCCAGGAGAAGTTCCAGAAAGGGGACTGTGGAATGAAAAGGAAGCCCAGGGTTGAGTAACACCTGATGAATCCATCACTGAATCTGACTAGTTTGAGTCATCCAAAAAGAGGAACTAGAACGTTTAAAGGGTGACCATGTCGAAGCCAGACTAATTTTAGGAACCACTGTAGATTCCTCATATGTAATCTGGCAAGAGGAAGCATAGGAATGGTTGAATCCATGTAAACCAGAGCCCTCTAGGAAATCCCTGGCCAGAGACCTGAGGAAGAAGAGACTGAAAAAAATGCAATTAGAGACAGAACCTTGGGTGGTGACAGGGAAGCCAACATAGGAATGGCCTGGAGCCTGCACCTGAGAAAAAATTATCCCGAGGAGGAGTCAGGAAGAATTTATGGAAATTTATTGTAAACCATCTGCTTTACGAAAGGCAAATATCATTCTGTAGGTGCTAAATCAAGGTCTCTGGAGAGGAAGCCTGAAAGAGGTTGTCATCCAAGTAAGGAAATATTTGAATCCTCCCTCCCCAGCTTGCAAAAGGCAATCAGAGGAGCAAAGCATTTGGTGAAGACCCTTGCGGCATTAGAAAGGCTAAAGGACAAAGCAGAGAACTGAACATGCAAGGAAGAGACAGACAAATGCAAATATTTCCTGAAAATTGGATGAATAGGGATGTGAAGATAGGCATCCTTGAGATTCAGAAAAAACAGGAAAGCCTGAGAAAGAATAACAGAATCTTTTGAGCACCATACAAAAAGAAGGGATCTTCAGAAAGGTGTTAAGCTAAGAAAGGTCCAGAATGGGCCTCAGGGTGCCTTCTTTCCTGGTAACCAAAAGCATTCTGGAATAAAGCCCTTCTCCCTTTGAGGAGCAGAAGCTGCTTGGATGCACCCTGAGACTAAAGGTCCTGAAATACCTTCAGTAAAAAGGCAGTTGTTCCTGTGGAGGTTGAGGGATGTCTTCCACACCATGAAGTAGTCCTGACAAATGACACACAGAACCCAAGAGTCCTGAGTGATCCTTGACCAAGTGGGAAGAGACAGGGAAAGACAAATAGAGAAAGGAACCTGACCTAGGATGGAAGGAAGAAACAAACTAGTTTGTCTGGAAAATGAGGCTTATGAGTAGTATGAGTCTGAGTATATTTAGCAGGAGAGGCCCATATAGAACTCTTTTTACTTTTGGGAGGAGGGCAAGACTGTCTACAGACAAAGGCATGCTTAGGAGGATAATTCCTTTGAACTTTAGGAACAGGGAAAATGAAAACATGTTTCATTTCCTGCAAGGCCTCTCTGTTTTCCTAAAGGGACTTAAAAGCTCTGCAGCTGCAGAACAAAAGAGATGTTTATTATCAAGAGGAGCAACCATTAAATTAGCTTTAATATCATCAGGTAAAAGTTAGAAGTGAAGCCAATAACACCTCAACACAGAAACAAAGGCAGCAGCCCTAGAAGAAATACCAGCTGCATCATGACTACATTTAATAGAATGATGAGTCACTTGAGAACAGCCCAACAAAGAGAGGGCTAAAACCTTCCCCTCAGAATCAGAAAAGTCAGAAATAACCTAATAAGCCTGAGAAAGAAGAGCTTAGTTATACCTGGTCATTTGGGTCTGATAATTAACAGCCCAAAAGGCCAGGGTAGCAGCAGTATACACCTTTTTAACCAGTCACTCCACAGCCCTACAGTCCTTGTCAAAAGGAAGCAATTTAGTAGGACGGCAACAGTTTGGAAGGTTTGTCAGATGAAACAGACATAACACAGGGGTCATAAGAAGGACATTGTTAAAGAAATTTACAATCATCAGGCAACTTCTGAAACTTATCAATCATTTTAGGGGCTGGAGAGTGGGAATCAGGAGCCTGAGAAGCTGTTGAAAAAGTGTCTTAGCAGGACAGCTAGGAACAGAGGGATAGCAGAGAGCTTAGGGGACTCCATTTGGAGGAGTTCATAATACCCATTCTGGACATCAGAAACCTGAGTACAGTCCCATTTAAAAAACTCCATCACACAAGAGATAGTATCCCCAAAAAAAGTTCCACAAAGGGAGAATCTAGACTAATAGAGTCCTCCTCCTCAGAACCATAATCTAATAGAGAAGGAATCTGACAGGAGTAAGCCAAGGACACTTTCTCAGAGTCCAGTTCCTCATCAGAAGAGTCCTAATCTCAAGGCCTCTTAAGAGGAGTAGATAACCAAGGGGGGAAAGAACATAAACTCCCTGCAGGGGGGTTCAAGTCCATGAGTGGATTAAACAACCCCTGTGTAAAATCCTGCCATTCATGCTAGGGATCCTTAGGAGCAGGGGAAATATGTTTTATTTTCTGCTTCTTTTTCAAAGGGACTTCAGCCCTAATGACCTTAGGAGGTTCAGACCATTGCCAGCACTCAATCAACATAGTGGGAATCTGCAGAACAACCCTCATTCTCTTGAATGTGATCATCCTAGGTTTGCCTTCAACATCCACAATGACATCTACAGAGTCTACAAGGATGTGCGAGAAGCTGGATACATGCTGGCCTCTGAAAAGCTCAAAGCAGAGGAATCAGTCAGAACAACTAAATGATCCTTTGGGCTTTCACCACCCTTGAGAGATATCTGGGGAAGATGCTACAACAGTTGTATCTGACCTGACTTTTTTGGTCTTCTTCTTGACAGCCGGCTGACCCTCGGCATGAGAAAATTCTGCCATCACACCCTGTGCCAACAACTTAAGACACTGCTTTAATAGGTAGATAGACAAGGAGGAGAGATGACTATGAAAGATATCAGTGACAACTGGTTGTCAAATCGAGAATGAAGTATGGTTGTGAGACTCACCCAAGCAAAACAAACACTGCTCATGAGGGTTCTTATGGAGAATCTGTCTCCCACACTGACATTTTCTGTTTCTGGATCGCATGTAAACTCAGAACCACAAAAAAAAAAAAAAAAAAAAAAAAAAAAGGAAAACAAACAAGATAAGAAGAAAAGCACTTAACTGAAATGGCTTGGTAACCAGAACAAACAAAGGTGCATTCAGGCCAACTATCAAAGATGGCATTTGGAGTGAAGGTAAAAAAGTTCTGATGTATGAGCGGGGAGCATACATGTGATATACAATCTCCTTATAATCCGTAGACTTTGGTATAATGGCCAGACATTGGGTTGCCTAAGGCAGAGAATCCCTTTAGTAAAGAATACTGCAACAGTGAAATGGAAGAACATCTTAGTCCTATCTTTTTTCATATTAAAGCACTCAACTGTTTTGTATTAAATTTGTTCCTTTTAATTGACCCAGTGGTTGGATTTCCATAAAGCACAGTTGTTTTTTGGTACTTTGTGAAAATAATCTCTAGTTAAGGCAATTCCCTTTGTGGGGATCTTGACAGGACTAAGGAATCATACACAAACATTAAGATCTTAGCTACTTTATTGTCTAATGTCCATGCTGAAATATTGGGGCAAGAGTTTATAAATCTTACTATGGGGTGGATCACCATCAAAAATAACAACAGGGATGGATGGCATCCTAAATCCAGTACACAAGCGGCCAGCACGAAAAGGTAATCAACACAATATCTCAAGTAGGTTAAATGGTTTGTTTATTTAAATACGTCCCAGACCAGTTTCAGCAAACCTGCCTTCCTCAATGGGTGCTGGCCACTTGTGTACTGGATTTAGTTTGGCTTGGCCCTGCACAAGCCGTACATGCAGGCATCTTTACTGTTACATGGAGGGCATCCTGCCTTGTGCCCCACCTAACTCCAGTAGTTCAGAAAGGAAGATACCATGGATACTATTACTCCAGGTGTACAGTAGAAGGCCTTAAGTCCCCTATTAAAAACATCAGGAAGACCATTGGAGGCTGGCACTTTCCAAAGGAAGGCCACAGTACTGTATTAAAAGCTTTTTTCAAAATCAATAACTATGGTTGCTGATACAAACATAGCTTTCTGTTCATTTTGCATCAAACTCAACAACTAGTGTCAGAGTGTGGTCAGCGGCCTACCTATCCTTAACACATCCTACTCGGGCTAAATATATTTACCCTGGTAACAAAAGAAACAGCCTGTTAGTGAGAATATTTGTGTATAGCTTTGCTTTGGTGTTAATAAAGGAAGTAGGTCTATAACTTTCCACTTTCAGTGGATATCTTCCCAGTTTGGATATGTCTTAGATTTCTGTAATGAAAGAGAGACCATTCCAGTCTAAAGCAGATGATTAAACAAAAGATAAAGAGGCTTAATCAGTGTATTTTGCTGGACAGAGTATAGCATGAAGGGAAGTGTCTCTGGACTGAGGTCATTACACTACTTAGTTGATTTAAAGGCAGCTCATATCTCATTTTCTGAGTTGGGGCAGGATAAACTATTTGCTGTACTGGTGCCAACCTTGGGATAAGCTACTTCAAATAGAAACTGATCTATCGAGGAATTATTTCTGAAGAATTCCAAGTTTGCTGCAGAGGTGTTCAAAAAGTACTTACAGGTCTCACCTATATCCTGAGGAGTAGTAACTAGGGAACCCCTACTTTTGATAGCTGTAATGTCCAGCTGTTGTTTCACTGTTTAAAATGGAGCTTTGTCTGTATCCTTGTATCCAAGCTTGAAATGCCACCCTTCTTAAAAACAAGCCAGCTTTCAACTGCACTAATTGACCTAGCTGTCAATTTGCTGACCTATGCTCCTTAATCAACTTCTTATTCTTAAATTTGCTTTTTCTACATTCATTCCAAACAGCATCTGTCCTGCCCTCTAACATCTGCCCCTTACTGTCCAAGTCTTTCAAATAACTAGGCTCAGCTGCTATACAAACAACCCTTAATTCTCCCTTGAATGTGACTCTCATCTAGTAAAAAACAGGTATATGAAAGAGTGGATTAAACATCACTCTACTTTTTGTAAAATAAATTTAGATGTGGTGTCTTGTTCTAGTATTACTGGATCAATTCTCCAATGTTTGGTCTCCCTACTTATAAATGGATGAATATCTAATTCCATTAGCACTGCCTGGTGATCTGAAATGCTATATGGTAATATCAGCACACAGGTAATGTTATTAAAGATCTGAAAATAAGCCAATAATCAAGTCCGCTGCAACAGACCCCATTAGGGGACATGAATTTGTCACCATACAATATTCTGATTATTTCTACTAGCTGTAAATTAGAACAGTCTGCTTAGAAAAATTTCTGAACCTTAAGATGCAGTTCAGACTTCAGTTTTTTCTCTAAAACAGAATATAAAATTGCACTGCAGTCCCCTACTAGCAACATCAGAATTCCAAAATTATTTAGATCAATATGTTGAACCATTGCATTTCTAACTCTAAACTGCTCAACCCTACCTTACCAGCTCCAGTCACTGAACTAAGTTTAAGGTAACTGCCATTCTCTAGTGCACACACCTTATCCCACTACCTCCATGTTTGAATTTTTCAGTGTCAATAGCTACTAGTTCTCTATAACAATTTTATTTAGTATAAATATAGTATAGAATGTGTACACAGCTGCTGTCTGTATTAGAATTACTGCTAGCTGAAGAATCTTCTGTATATACCACTACCACATTGTACTTTTAACTTGTTTATACAGCTACTTATGTGTTAGACAGAATTTATATCAGATGCTTGCTACTCTCTACTTTTCTGTTCGTTAAACTGTATTCTGTTCTTGGAGCTTTTCTCCCTGGGCCTCTGCAGAAAATGGGCTCGGCTCACATACCCAGTTAACAGTTGTCAAAATAAATAAATAAATGAAATTGTGGCTGTGTCTCTACAGAGTACTTGTCAGAATTTCTGCGTAGCCATTGATAGCAGTGGAGGGTAGTTTCACCTCACTGATATTCTGTCCTGCCTTACATAAGTGTTACATTTTGGGTTATTTCTGCTTAATATCCAAGCTTTGGCCGGCAAAGATCTACCTGAAATCAGCTGGACGTATAAGTGAATTTAAGTGAACTTTTATCTGCTCTTTTTCATATAGTACTGCATTTTATGTGTTTTTATTACTGAATATTAATTGAACTGAAAATTGTGGCTCTCTGTCTCTACAGAAATCTTGTAGAAGTGTAGCCATTGATAGCAGTGGGGGGTAGTTTCATTTTGATAGTCTGGGTTTCAGCTGAGGGGCTGTCCTGTCTTATATAAGTGGTACATTTTGTTTTTGTTCTGCTAAATACTTGAGCTTTGGCCGGCTAAGATATTCCTGCAATCAACTGGACGTAAAAGTGAATTTAAGTACACTTTTATCTGCACTTTTTTCATATAGTACTGCATTTCATTTATTTATTTCTGTTTCTCACAGAATATTAACTCAACTGAAGTTGTGGCTGTGTCTCTACAGTTAGTTCCCCACTGACCTCCCTGTTCTTGTTTTGGTGTTAATGTTGGTGGCTTTGAAATTGCCTGCCACTCTAGTAAATTTGTATTTGGATACTCACTCTGGGCCCATCTCATTTGCTCACTCAACTGAGTGCAGTGAGATCATATTCTGATTTCAGGCACTCCTACTGTGTACAAAGAGAGCATTTGGGAAGGAAAACCCCTGTAGCCCCTTAATCCTGCTCTGTTCCCTCCCTCAAAAAATAAATAAATAAACAAATAAATAAATAAATAACATATATATATATATATATATATATATATATATATATATATAATTCAGCTGTTCTTACTGTAACTGTCTTAGTTGTTCTGCGTGCTATCTGTTCAGTCGCTCTTACTCTGTACTTACTACTGCTTGTTAGTAGCCTCCTAATTTACTGCCTTCTGCACTTGTTTTTTAGTCATGTGTTAATTTAATTGCATTTATTTATACTGTATTTGCCATAATATTGCTACACACTCAAGTGTGCTAGCCTGCACTGCAATTTGAATTGTATTTACTGCTGTTTTAGCTGCTTTTCTGTAAAAAAAAAAAAATTTAAAAAAAAATTCTAAGCTTGTTTCCTGCCTTTCCTGTAACTAGTCTAGTCCAGATACAGACTTGCTGTATCCAGGACTGTTGGTAAGCTTCTGAGCCCCCCAAGCCTTTCTGTGTTGGAGGGAAGCCTTCTAGCTTATCAGTGGGAGTGGCAAGCACTAGGTAGCCTATCTACCATGGGAAGAGTGAGTTTTGGCCCATAAATTGTAGTTCATTGGCCGTTTGGTCAGTTTTTCCATCTCTTTCTACTTTCTGGTTTAAAAGCCCACATTTGCGTTTGGTCCCTGCCTTTCCTGTAACTAGTGTAGTCCAGGTACAGATTTGCTGTATTCAGAACTGTTGGTAAGTTTTTGAGCCCCCCAAGCCCTTCTGTGTTGGAGAGAAGCCTTCTAGCTTATCAGTGGGAGTGGTAAGCACTAGGTAAACTATCTACCACCGGAGGAGTGGTTTCTGGACCAGAAATTAGTTTATTGTCCATTTGGGAAGCTTTTCCATCTCTTTCAACCTTCTGATTTAAAAGCCTGTGTTTGCCTTGTTTCCTGCCTTTCCTGTTACTAGTCTAGTCCAGGTACAGATTTGCTGTATCCAGGACTCTTTGTAAGCTTCTGAGCCCCCCAAGCCTTTCCGTGTTGGAGGGAAGCCTTCTAGCTTATCAGTGGGAGTGCTAAGCATTAGGTAGCCTATCTACCACAAGAGGAGTAGTTCCTGACCCAGAAATTGTACCTTATTGGTTGTTTGAGCAGTTTTTTCCATCTCTTTCAACTTTCTGGTTTAAAAGCCACATTTACTCTTGTTTCCTGCCTTTCCAGTAACTAAGTCTATATTAGAATCCTGCTGAGCATGGAGCCATCTTTAAATTTCTAGTCTCCCACCAGGATAAAAGTGCTCTTCAGCAATTGCATTCTGCTTGCTGGTAAGCCATTAGACCTCAGGAATTTGTTTAAAGTGTTCAGATTTGTAAAGTAATACTTACTTTTTACTCTTGTCTTGGTGGGCTCTGCCTCACTCCGTTTGCCCTCGCTAACGTTCGGCCACTCTCTGCTCCCCTGCCCTGCCCCCTATTACCTCCCGCCTCCACTTCCTCTACATTTATAGTAATCACAGCCACACACACAGCTCACCCACACATCACCTCCACCAATCACAGCTACTCAAGTCAGATCACATTATACCACACCAACTTGCTCCACAAAAAATACTCCCAATCACTCTTATTCCCATTAGGCATTTTTTATATCACCCACACTACTTACCCATCCACATATAGTGCAACCCTATAATTCCTATTCAGACCCCCACCTAGTACCATCTTAGACTTTATAACCATGACTATCACACAACTAAGTCTAGTCTGTCTTCTCATAATTCTTTATAACACCACAAGTTATCACTCTAGCAATATCCCTAAACTTAGTAGCACAACACTACATTATGCACTCTCATATACAGACACCACACATTATAATAATATCTGTCCACAATTGTTCAAGAACTACATAACGGACCAATTCAGAACTAAACACATATGCTCTCATTCCTACTCCAAAAAAACACAATACTTTCTCACACTCCTCACCAAACTCCAACATCTGTATCTCCATTTTAACACCAGGCTCACCATAAGTGGAGATATCCACCCCAACACAGGCCCAAATCCATCCTGTCCAACACAAACTGCTCCAACACAAATGTCAGAACATAACACCCCCACTATCTTTATCCCAGGGCAAATCAATAACAGCAGCAAAACCAACCATCTTTTAATGCTAAATATTAATATTAGAAGTATCAAAAATAAAATGCCTGAACTCCAGGCCACAACAGCACACTACTCCCCAGACGTAGTTGCTTTAACAGAAACCTGGCTAAATAAAAGCATAGCTAACTCAGAAGTTCTCCCTACTGGCTACAATATCATTAGACAAGACAGACCACTTCGTAAAGGGGGTGGAACTGCCTTACTGTATATGTCCAACTTAAATATACGTCAATTACCAAACTCCTACCCCTCCCCAATAATTGGGACATACTTATCTCACAACTTCAACTTCAATCTAAAAAGGTCATCACCACAATTGTGATCTATATTCCACCTGGTAATACACCTGCTAGCCTTGAAGACTTCTTATCCTGGTGTTCTTCCACATACTCACAAGAAACCCTTATTCTGGGGGATTTCAACCTAGATTGGTTCACCTGCATATCAAAACCACCAAGTAATCTAATAAATCTCCATGGCTACCAGCAGCTAGTCCAAATTCCAACTAGATGTGATAAAAAATCTAAAAAGGAATCCATCCTGGACTGGGTCCTAACTAACAACCCCACATTGTACCCCCACGCAGGCTGTCTCCCAGACACCTTAAGTGACCACAACATAATATACTTTATATGTAGTAGAACAAGCATATGCAAAATCACTAACTATATAGCCACTAGAAACACAAAAAAGTCTCTCCTGAGGTCCTCAATACTTTACTCTGTAACTGTGACTGGACCCCCTTAAAAACCTTCCCACTTGACCAGGCTGTAGCATATTTCAACAAAACATTTCTACAACACCTAGACACTGTCGCCCCATTGTGCAAAATCAAGGTTAGAACCTCTACAAACCCCTGGCTCAGTAAAGAAACCAAACAAATCCTCAGATCCAGAGACACTCCCTGGCTTTACTATCAATAAAACAAAGAAACACAAAGCCTAACTAAGTACCAAGAACTGTGCAACCGTGCAAAATAATGCATTAGGCTGGACAAAAAATCCTACTACACGACATTACAAACTAAATACCAACACAACCCCCTAAAATTTTGGAGAAATGTAAACCAGCTTCTAAAACCCACCCAAAAGGCTACCCCCAAACCAACCACCCCTGACACTAAAGTTCCCATCGAAACACAATTCATCTCCCACTTTGTGAACTCAATTCTATCCTTAGTATCACAGGACAGTTTCTTCCTCACTAGCCACCCCCCAACACAAATAACACTAATACAAGCTTTACCCTCAAAACAGTTTCCACCACTTCAATCAAAAGCATGCTCTCCAAACTAAAAACTTCATCAACAGCAGCTGACCTACTCCCCAGCTATTTCTTGAAACTCACAGCAGATGCTATTGCTATCCCAATCTCCACTCTCATAAACAGATCAATTGTTGAAAACTATGTGCCCAAACTCTGGAAAATATCCTATGTTACACCCATACATAAAGGTGGGACCTCCACTGAACTTAATAACTACAGACCCATTGCTTTACTCTCCCCCCTGGCCAAAATCCTAGAAAAATGCATCCATACCCAGATGCTAAAATATCTCCTAGACAGAAACATCCTGTCACCTACTCAGCATGGTTTCAGACCTGCCCATAGTACCACTACAGCCCTCCTCTGCTTCACAGACACAGTAAACCGTCTCAAAAATGAAGGCCTGCAGGTGTCAACTCTTTTTTTGGATATGTCCAAAGCATTTGACACAGTTTTGCACCAAATCCTGCTAAACAAATTAAACCAGTATCACCTATCAAAATCCACTCTTACCTGCTTCCAAACCTACTTAACTGACAGGTACCAAGCTGTGAAATGGGAAAAGTCTCTCTCTCCTCAGCTGCCCATAACTATAAGAGTCCCACAGGGTTCTATCTTAGGACCAGTACTATTCACAATCTTCACAAATGACCTCCATACCTCAACACAGCATGCATCTATCATTCAGTATGCAGATGACACTACCTTAATCTGTGCTGCACAAAACATTCCCACCCTCCTGCAAACAACTCAACTAGCATTCTCTGATGTTGAAAACTACCTAACCAAAGCCCAACTTATCCTCAATCCAAAGAAATCTCAGCTTATGATTATAACCAGTTCTAACAAAAACACTGATAACAGTCAATTCACTATCTACCCCACAAATGGTACTCCAATCGCTCCAGTGGCACAGGCTAAGCTATTGGGAATAACCACAGACTCCCACCTAAAATTTGATAGTCATCTCAACTTAACTATTAAAAAAGTACATGCCAAACTGGGATCACTCTACCGTATCAAACTATTTCTTACCAACAACACAAGATCAGCCATTGTTCGCTCCCAACTTCTATCCACTCTACTCTATGCATCTCCCATTCTGACTAATCTCAACAAAACTGAACTAAGCAAAATGGAAGCTTGCTATAACAGAATTGCCTGCTTTGCTGCAAATTGCTCATATATAACTCATCACTGTACTCCTTTGAGACAGCTCCACTGGCTTGAACTGCCCAACCTCCTAACCTACAATCAGCTCTGCCTCTGTCATTCTATTACCTCTCCAATAAGTGTCCTGCCCTCAAAAAACCTAGTACAACATCACTCAGCTAAAAGGCCTCTTAGATCATCAAGCAAGCTACTACTAGAAGTCACCAACAGCTATACACTATATAGTAGTTCAGTGGCTAAAAAATGGAACTCTGTCCCCACTAGCATTCAAAACACATCATCCAAAGCGTCCTTTAAAGACCTCATCAGGCAACATCTCAAGCAAAGTTGGCAGTGCCATGATTGCTCCCCAGGCTAGTGAAAGCAGATAAGGTACACATACTAAACCTAGAGTACTTGATTAAGATTGAAAACTATTCTCACAAACACTGGCTAATCTACAATGTATGTACTGTACCTGTGTACTATGTATGTATTCTACCTATGTTCCAAATTTCAGCTGTACACCACAAATCTATTAAGTACCTTTATTTTTAAATATTTTTTGTTTGTTCTCTCCACTGTAACTGTTGATGTGCTGCATACCACTGTAAAAGCATGTCTTTTGTAATTTGGGTGTATACTGATCATGTCTAAATATATCTGTAATTTTTCTATGTGGAGCTTTTCTCCCCGGGCCTCTGCTGAAAAAGGGCCTTTTCAGCACAGTCAGACACCCCCGGTTAACAAATGTAAAATAAAAAATAATAAATAGTCTAGTCCAGATACGGACTTGCTGTACCTAGGACTGTTGGTAAGCATCTGACCCCCCCAAGCCTATCTGTGTTGGAGGGATGCCTTCTAGCTTATCAGTGGGAGTGGTAAGCATTAGGTAGTCTATCCTAAATAGGAAGAGTGAGTTTTGGCCCAGAAATTGTAGTTTATTGGCCGTTTGGGCAGTTTTCCATCTCTTTCAACTTGCTGGCTTAAAAGCCTGTGCTTGCACTTGTTCCCCACCTTTCCTGTAACTAGTCTAGCCCAGGTACAGATTTGCTGTATCCAGGACTCTTTGTAAGCTTCTGAGCCCCCCAAGCCTTTCTGTGTTGAAGGGAAGCCTTCTAACTTATCAGTGGGAGTGGTAAGCATTAGGTAGCCTATCTACCACAAGAGGAGTGGTTCCAGGCCCAGAAATTGTAGCTACTGGCCGTTTGGGCAGTTTTTTTTCCATCTCTTTCAACTTTCTGGTTTAAAAGCCACACTTGCGCTTGTTTCCCACCTTTCCTATAACTAGCCTAGTCCAGAACAAAGTTGCTGTATCCAGGACTGTTGGTAAGCTTCTGAGCCCTGTAAGCCTTTCTGTGTTGGAGGAAAGCCTTCTAGCTTATCAGTGGGAGTGGTAAGCACTAGGTAGCCTGTGTACCACAAGAGGAGTGGTTCTTGGCCCAGAAATTGTAGTTTATTGACCATTTGGGTAGTTTGTCCATCTCTTTCAACTTTCTGGTTTAAAAGACCACATCTGCAGTTGTTTCCCATCTTTCCTGTAGCTAACCTACTGGGAAGCACTAGAAAGCCTTAAACTGATATAAGCCTTGTAGCTTAGAAGAGAGACTTTGGAATGATTAAGTATCAGTTTTTTGTATTTTCTTGCTGTACTTAACTGTTTTCTGCCTGAACGCTGATTTTCCAGCATTTATTGTGATTTAAAAGCTTGTTTTTTTCACATATTGTACTTATTTGACTGCCTGCACTTTTAAAAAGTTGTTTTTTGTTTAAATAATTTAACCATTGCAGGCTACACACTAAAGTTCGATAGCCTTTTCTGATCGTTTGTAGCCATTTAAAGCTGTTTTAAGTGTATTTTTTTTACTGTTTTTGCCTTATCTTTTCAAAAAAACAAACAAAAAAAAACAAAAAACAAAAACAAAAAAAATTCCTTGTTTCCCACCTCTCTAAGCTAGTATAGTCCAGTTTTCAGACTAGTGCTGAATTCAGGGCTGTGTTACAAGTTTCTGAGTTGCCCATACCTTACTTGGATAGAAGGAAGTTTCTCTGTTCACCTGTGAGAGAGGGGAGCTTTGAGCAGCCTATCTGTCTCTGGAGGAGTGGTTCCAGCCCAGAAGTTAGTAGTTTATTGGCCATTTTGGGCTAATTTCTATCTCTTTCATTTCCCTGCTACAAAAACCATGTTTGCACGGTTTTGCTCGCTGGGCAGTGCTGATTAGCTGGGTTTAAATTATTCCCAGTTCCACTAAGTCTCCTCTTCAGTTTTTCCCTTGAAACTAGTCTAACTCTCACCCTAAGCACTCAAAAAGCATCCTACAGCCCAGCACTTGCTCAGACCTAATAGCAATCACTAATATACCCTGACACTTGATTGCCCAGCAGGGCAAGGCTCTTTATTCACCCCTCACCAACCAAGCGACTAAGCAGCTCACCCTACTATTCAGGCATGACCAAAGGGCAATTTCAGGTGCACTTTCCTGTCCAGCTGGTGAATCTGTGTATCCTGAGGCAATGTTACAACTGCCTCATGTACACAGACTACCCTCTCCTCCTACCACAAAACACTAACATATGCGAGAGATGCAATTATACAGCCAAAATGGAGGCTAAGCTCTCTCCACCCAAGACTGGAACAGACAGTCAAGAGGAGAAGGTTAACACTTGCACCACACCTCCAACCACACACAGACCTACTAAACCAGCACTGGCAAAAAAATGCACATAAATACATAAAATCAAACCCAGAGGTTCTTAATAAAAACCTGCAAAAGCATCAGAGACCTCCAAAGCAAAGCTGACACAAACATCCTCCAAAAGGGCCTTACTGAGCCGGACAACTGGTGTCAAAGTCATGGCCTCAAGTTAAATGCCAAAAAATGCATAGTCATCCTGTTTGGGAAAAACAAAACACCCATGAATTACCACATAGGTGGCAGCCCCCTTAATACAGAAGAGGCAATAAGAGATCTGGGGACCCAGGTAGATAGTAATCTCTCCTTTCACAATCATAATGCCAAAGTAGTTAGGGAATCCTTCTATGTGGCCCATCTAATTGCTAAAGGGTTCGCATCTAGAAATAAAGAGGTTATAGTGCACCTCTACTCGTCACTCATCAGACCCATCATAGAGTACAATGCCCCATTTGGGATGTACCTCACAAGACACTTCCAACAGTTTAAAGACCAAAAAAGTACCTCACCAAGAGGATTACTGACCTCAAACATATGTCCTATCCAGCCCGACTGAAATAACTCCGGCTGTACTCAGTGGCATATCGCTTACTCAGAGGTGATCTCTGCCTGACTTACAAAGCCATGTCCAACTCAGAATTAATGGACATGCTCCACCTAAAGAAATCCAAGTCACTGTGAGCCACATGCTCTAATGAGCTAAACCACACCACAATAATAAATAGAACATGCTGGCGGGATAGATTCCTGTCACAGAGACTCCCCATGCTTTGGAACAAAATTCCAAACTACATTAGGAAGAGCTCCTCACTAACACTCTTCAAGAGAAACCTTGAAGAGTGGATGGGTAATAGAAAATACACCCCTGGGATCACTTCATTGGCTCTGCTTGACAGAGGATCAGTTAATTAATCAATGGGGAGGCGAAAGTCGACACACTCTGGCTAGGCTTATAAATGCCATCGGGCAGATAGCCTAGTACCTACCTATGAACCTACGAACCTAAAACTAGGAGCATTAGCTTCAGGGACATATACACTACTAAGCAGTGAAGGACCTGTTAAGTGCAAATTTAACTTCATCCATCAACCACCTTTACTAATATATGTAACAGTTCCCCTCCACTTTTTTTAAGCATATGGCAACTCCCCTCTCTGAAGTATCTGTCAAGGCATGATGCACATTATACCCATTTAGATTAACACATCTAGCATGTCTCTCTGCAATTTTCACCTTGCACAAATAGAATGTTAGATTTCAATGACTGGGCAAATTTACAAAATAAATGGTGCTTGGTTACAGAATTCAACCCACTAATATTAACAGTCACTTCCCTCAAAATCATTTCCTTTACAGTAAATGTATAATCAGAAAGAGCACCTCAAATAATAGAGAAATATATACTCCTCCAAAGATATAAGCCACTCTGAACCCATCCAGCAGTGTCACATTCTGTCTTTACTCACAACAGGCTACCTGTGTTCTGCGTGGGATATTAATTAATCTGGCCTGGTTGCAACAAAATAAAAGTAGGAGAGAAATACTTTTATGTCTTGACTCGGAGTGTTATAGTTATGTATCTTTTATTCACCTATTTCTCATCTTTTTTTGGACATGCAGGCGGTGGATTGCCGCACTAAATATTTCTGCATGCCTTTACTTTCTTCAATTAGTTGTTGAGAATGCACATTTTTATTGCCCTTAAGCATCAAGCCTTGTGCTGCTCATTTTGCCTTATATAAATCAAGCTCTTCTGATACACCAAAATTATTGCAAACATTGCTCTCAAAAAACTGACAACTCACCATTTTTATTGGAGGATAACCAAAGCTATTTTACTCTTTCCCAGGTCTGTTGACACATATATAACTTCTCTAAGAGACCCAGGTCACTGTTCTGGGATACTACTGCACCCCCCCCCCCATGAGTAGGGTATTTACCCCTCATGTTTGCAGAAGCTGGAAGTCCTTGGTCCATCTGTTTCAATTCTGTTGTCAGAAGCAGGCAAATATGGGACAGATGGGGGGGGATTTTGAAATTTATTCTTTAGAAGACTGAAAGCTTTCTGAGACACATCAAACATGTATCTCCCCATATTGCCATGAGATGCATAAAATAGCATGGTACTTGAATGCAGAGGGAATGCTGTTCTTATAGTGTAAAGAATGAGCATAAGAGAATTATTGTACTACCATGGGAGAGAAATCATGATACTGTTGTACACTTGTCTTACTAACTGAAATACTTTGCCCTCCTTTGCTTTACACAACACTGCTTCATTTTAAGAAAAGTTTAAAAACTTCATAATTATTTGCTTTCCAGGTTGGCCTACCTTGGGTGGTGGTTTCATTGATTTACAGTCCTTCCCCAGTACAATCACATAATTCAGTTCCAGAGTTTTTGGTATGGCAGATTGTATGTACATTACATGAGGTTCCTACTAGATTTGAGTTATTCCATTTCAAATGGCTCTCTAAATCCTCAACTCTTGCCTTAAATCTGGTGAGCATTTGTTATTGGTCCTGAGATGTCACTTGTACAAACTGGACTTGTTTGGCATTTGTCAATACAGTCATTTTCCAGAAATTACCTTTAGCACTTAAGCTTTTTATATATTACCTCTGCTGTTTTGCCAACTGCTTAAACTTGGCAGTATCCTTCAGGACCTAGTAAAGAGGCAATGTTAAGTTATACAACTTGACACATAATGTGTCTGAAGGAGACAACAATTATAGTAGTTAGTGGTCTCCATATAGATCAGGACTTGCTTCTATTGCGACTGATACCAAAATCTATTCAATTAGAAACTAAATTGTCACATCTTTAGTAGTAAAATTCACTACTAAGTTTGAAATCTTGACAAACTTTGCACCCTGACCAGGAGCTAACAAATGAGGCTGCCACCATGCTGAATGCTTGCTCTTCTCCCACCAATCCAGGCCAATAATCTGTTGCTTTGATACACAGACTGCTTCAGTATCCCAAAAATAAATACTTTTCGATGGAAGAGGTGTACCTTTTATGTTGGGATCTGAACAAAGTACTGAATTTCACCTTTCTTCATGTAAACACCCCCCCTCCCAAACTTCTTTCATAACCAGACTGCCGCCTACCCTTCTCCCACAAAAGTAACTTATTTTCATCTTGGCACATCTCTGACATTTGACTGCGAATGTTAGTATGCTGTCAGAAGCATCATTTGCTGTTCTTTGCTCTAATCTCCACTTCTTCATTGCTGTTTAAAGATAAAAAAATTAAATGGTCATTGAGGTTGCCAACAATTACTGTATACATTGGTCACTGATTTCTCTGGTGGTCTGCTGATAATTGTTTTTCTTCCATCTGTAAGATGACACTGCCCCTGAAAAAACTACAGCATGTGCTGCCAGTCTATCAATAAATAGCAGGATGTTTTACAGTAAGCACTATATAATAACAGGATGTTTATAGTAAGCACTAACAATAATAAATAACAGGGTGTTTATAGTAAGCACTAACGATGGAAGTACCTAAGCAGCCATTTTCAGTTCTTATCACCCATAATAACAGGTCATGATTTGTTAGTCATTTCAGGTTAGTAAGATGGAAGGATGCGAGACCCCATGTTAATCAGCTTCCAACTTCTAGGTTGATTTGGTGTTATTTTTTTATTTCTTTATTTACTTTTGTTTACCAGGAAAGTCTGACTAGGTGGGTAACCTATTTTCAGCAGAGGCCTAAGGAAAAAAGCACCACAGTACATCGTTAATTTGTTACAGAGATAGTTTAAGCAGACAGTAACATTTAATTAACATGGCAAATACCAGCAACGTAAATTCAAGTCGTGTACATGAATTTAAATAATTTTACAATTTTACAAGTAAGACACGGAGAGTATTCTATGTCTGAGAAACATACATATATTTCGGAGTTGAGGAGCTAGAATGGAGAGTTGAATTTAGTGTGGAATACTGGCAGGTGAGTAGGAAGTAGGGATGTTAAATATGCAAATGTTAAAAGAAGGATATTCAGCCAAGAGTTACAGTGTCATTCAGGGTCCCTTTTTGTACATATTTATCTCATGAATATACTATATCAATGAAATGGTAGACAATATTTAATATTTTATTTATATTATATTTAACAGAATTCATTGCAATTTCAAAATTAAAAAAAAATGAGAAAATGAATTTGTCATAGAAGCCATTGCTCTGTCATTGTCACAGGGTACCACGATTGATTCATATCAATGAAGTGGAATACTATAATGTCAAGAATACAATTATAAGGAGAAGCATGCTTGTTACAGATTTATAAATCAAATTTCTGCCAGTCTTACTTTTCATTGAAATAATCTGAAATTTAGATTGATAGAAACTTGCCAAAAGTAATTTTATCAAACAGAAATGTCCATCAAAGTAGTTAGCTAATTAATAAGCCAATGAAAAACATTCAAAGCAAAATGAGAGTTCTGATAGCTTTGAGTAATTAGTGCTGCTGGAATATGTCACTTCTAATTACTACAGTATGAAAGGAACCATAGTCCCACACCTCCAACCAAGCATTTTTTTTGTTTGTAACATGGCTGTTATTCAGTAGCAAAGGTAACATCAAATGCTGTAGAAGTATTGTACTTCAAATAACTTTGCAAAATATTTGCTTATGTATTCTGCTGAAGATCTGTCATTCATTAGTTACTTTAGAAAGACAAATCATCTTCTGCAGAATGAAAACAGATAACATTATCTTTTCTACTGTAATTGACAGCATTTGCTTGAAGAATTTCTTGCACTTCAGTTTAAAATATAGTATTACAAAATTCACCCTGCTTTGTGTAAGCTTCACAATGTTGTGATCACTGTGGGCACCACTGTGTCCTAATAAAATTAGAACAAAGATTTCTCTTAGTAGTTTATTCTGTTGTTTAATGGAATAATAAGATTGAAGTCCCATAAGGTATATTACACAAAGAAACATTATTTTTCTTATATGTTCTTGCTTAAAGGAATAAAAAAGTGGATCTGCTTGTACTCTTTCATCCTCAGGTTTATTGAAATTTGTTAATTTATTTTGGAGGACTCATGCCAAAAGCTGTTAGACAGTATATACATTGCTAATCAGTATTGCTTAATGTAAACAAGAAATAAAAGGAATATAATGTTAGTTACAAGAAAGCATAACATTAGCTATATGGTACTGCCAAGCAGTTTGAAACTTCCTTGTTTCTTTCACTCTAGGATGAATATGAAAAAAACCCCTCTAAAATCACATTATGCAGTACAAGTACATTAAATTATTTCACCCAGGTGTTAGCTATGCACACTTACTTAATCTCTCAGTTCGTCAGAAATTGATAAAGTATAATTTTAACATTATCAGCTCAAGAACAATATTCATTTGATGTGTACTGGCAAGTGTACAGCTGAATCCTATTCACAAGGCAATTGCAATATGATATCTATTAAACAATATGGAGGAGTTCAGTACAATACTTCAAGAGTAAGCTAAAAGGTTCCTCCAGTGCAATGGCAAACCAATTTAATGTGACCTGTACTGTTACTTCATATTTCTCAGCTAGGCAACGGTCATGCAATCTCCTGTTCTGATGTCAGTATCGTCTTACAGATGGGTTCAAAATTAAGTTGCTAAGCCTAGGAAAGAAGCTATGAGGCTTAAAAAGTCACAACAGGCTGAAACTATGTCTGAGCCTTAGCTGGAGCAAAATAATGTAACATCAAAAGCGAAAAAAAAACACCACAACTAAAAGTAAATAATAAATACAGCTGCATTAGTCCTGATGCTCAGTACACATGTGCTGAAAGCTATGAATCTGTTCTTAACTTAACAGTAAATCACTACACAAAATTATAGCACTGTTTTATTATCAGCGGCAGATTTTCTACTTGAATGCTTCATGTGTTCAGGCAGTGTTGTATCAAGAATACTGATATCTAATCTTTTCTTACCGGATTAATGCCTACACAAATGGTATAAAAAGCTTTGACATTATTGCCTAAGAGGTGTGCCAGCACATCTGGATAGTATTCTAAATAAAAGCTTATATGACATTTTCATTTGCATTATTTATTGGCCTTTTCAGCATTTTCACATAAAACTGTGAACATGTCAGCTTACTTATAGGCATTTGTATTAGTATACAAACCTGGTTTATAATGACATTCACTTTCTCCTCTTGTGTTAAAATCTAAAATGCCAAACATCATAAAAATGTTCTAAGAGTTCATTTTTCCATTGTGATTCTGTTAAAACTAATTTTGTATTTTACATATGTACCCTTTAAAACTACGGGGGGGGAAAGGTGATAGCAAGCAAATCATTGTGACTAGTTGATCTGATGCTGTCCTTTTCATACTTCCTCACAACTGCATCTTGGATCTGACTCAGCCACATTTCCAAGAATTATAATCCGAGTCTCGAGCTCTTCATTTTCCCATAATGCATCATACCTTCTCTAATCCCTCAGATCTTGTTTGCTGTCAATTGCGTCCAGACATGGTCATGAATCTTGCTTTAGATAAGTGCTTTTTAGTATTTAAAATCACTGATTTCTATCTCCTTTTACTATTATTTCCTAGTAGTTATCTTTTATTGTAGTTGGTACTTGTTATCTTCCTCCTTTATCTTAGTTTCTCGCAGGAGTTAAGGAGCTGCCCTTGCCCCCTTTCACTTTCCTTCTGTGCTGCTGACACTTTCTTGCTTTCCCTCTTAAAAAAGACATTTGTCTATTTTGTTGAATATGTGTGGTTTGTAGAATCAGTTTGTGTGATTCCTGTGTATGTGTGTGTGTGTGTGTGTGTTTTGTGTGTGTGTGTGTGTGTGTGTGTGTGTGTGTGTGTGTGTGTGTGTGTATATATATATATATATACACAGCAAGGGATCTCTGATAACTTACAGGATTCAAGAGATGCACTTCTTGTGGGCACAAAATCCCAAACTCAGATACTCACAAGAAGTGTGTCTATTGTTTGGGTCCCAGTCACTTAAATGCTGACTGTGTTATCTGTGTGACCTTTAATTCTCAGTCTATCTCTGACAGATGGAACAAGCTCATTCTAAAGGGGCTATTACTTTATTCTGGGGCTTAAACCCCCTTGAAGCCACTCAGTTCAAAGGAACTCAAAAGATGAGCCCTCTCTGCCTCCCTGAGGGCTTTGCTAGACCTGCCTAAGAAAAGGCATAGGTTATCAGATCTGTCCCTTTCAGATCCGAGCAGGAAAAAAAATCTTCTTGGATCTGTCACTTTTGGATCCAAAGAAGTATAATATTTTTGGATCTGACAGTCCTATCAAATCCGACTGCAACTAATCATTCTTCAGATCCTAGAGCCCCCTCGCATCCGACGGATACAATTTTGCTTTCTGGTTCCTCCATGCTGAGTAGGGCAACCTTGGATACTAAGGCTTCAGATCCACAAGATTGTAGCCATACACCAGTACCTCTGAGCATACCATCTCCTCTGGCTACTCCTTCTTGGATCCTATGATCACCAGCTAAATCTAGGCACTCCTCAGCATCTTCCTCTAGGTCTTCCTGGAGCTTTTCTGAAGTGGATATGGACAGAATGATGCAGTGTTTCCTCAAAGCTCAGATTCAGATGGGTTTTTTGCCATCTCTGCTCCATCTTGGATCCATCAGAGCTCCAACAGATGCATTTCCAATTTCCTCTCTGAACTGATCTGTGGTTTCCCAACCCCAGGATCCAGGTGCCCTGATACAGTCAATGCCGGCCGGAGCCAAGGAAACTTCTTTCCTTGACTTCTTCCATGTCCCTGACTAGCCTTGCTCCATTTTTGTTGAATCAGAGCAGGTCTCAGATATGAAATGTCAGGGCTGGCTCCTGGGGGTTGGCTTTGGCTCTGACCTTGTTGGATCTATCCTGTTCTCCTGAGGGCATTGGCCTTCAACAATTCAGGTCCAATTCTGTCTGGGGGTCTCAGATCTAGGGTATGTTTCTTTCTTTCTCCTCTGGCAGCTTCAGCTCAGAATGAGGGGGAGTAAGTCTCTCCGGGTCCTTTCTGTAGAGATAGATGACCATCTTCTTTAATCCAGTATACTCCCTAACCTCCTTCTGAGCTGAACATTGAGCTCATCTATCCTGCCATAGGTCAGCCTTCCCACAAGGCCTCCAGTCTTTTTCCCCCAAAGGGGCTCCCCTTTCTTTTGATACCTCATCTTAGCACCCCGCAGATGAGGTCCCTTGCAAGAAAAAGTGCTAGAGGAGGCACTTGGACTCCCCAATGGAGTCTTTGGCTGAGAACACCAATTATGATGTGAGAGAAACATCCCCCAGATCACCACCTGAAGACATCTCCTTTGGAGTCATCCTTGAACTTCTAAAGCAAAAAGGTGGCTGGTCCTCCCAAGCGTCTTCTGAAGAGCAGTTGTTTCTGGAGGCATTCAGGGTGAGCCCATCTATGTCCTGGGTGACCCCGCTGGCAGACAAACTAATAGATTTAGTTTCCTGCCAGGCTAGGATGGAGCCGGACACAGTCAAACCAATTCCAAAATGTCCAGATTCTTCCCCCTTCTGACTGCTTACACTGGAGCAAAGGAATCACGGTTGATGCCATTGTTGTGTCAGCAGCCACAAAAAAGGAGCTAGATGAACAAAGCTCCACTGCCTATCTCCCAAACAGGGAGTCTTGGATGTTGGACAGATATGGAAAGCACGTTTATGCCTCAGTTACCTTCTCACTGGGATCATTACATTTTTTGACACATTTTACATGTTTGCAGAGAGACCTGGTTAAAGAACCTACCAGCTCTCTTGCTGAGACCTTGTTAGTGGGGGACCTGAACAATGTTCCCACCCATTTGGTGACTCTATCTTCCCTTGTTAATTCCTTGATGATCTTGCATACTGCAGAAGACCCCCTCAAGGGAAGCAAGTATAGGCATAGCCATTAGAAGACATGCTTGAATGAGGCTTTGTGATTTTGCTGAACCCTTCAAGGCATCTTGCATTAATTCCCCTTTTGACAGTTCATCCTTATTTGGGCCATCTGTGAAGGAAATGATTACCTTGCAGCGAGCAAGAAGGAAAGACCTTGTCTGCCTTAAGAATCATGTTTTTCACCCCTCAGAGGACCTTTTCAAGGAATCAGCAAAGTGGGAAGAAAACTTAGTTTAGAAAAGCTCAAGGCCCTTCCCAGGATCTGGGCAGGGACACTTCCTCCGGAGGCCTCCGGGTGTCAATGGTAGACACCACCCCAGAAGCAGGGAGGTGGCACAAAATGAGGGCTTCATGGAACCTTTTCCTGATAAGCCCTATCAGTGCTTCTGAAGCACTGCCTGACTGTCCATCTCTATTCCTGCACCAAGATGCCTGGGCAAATATAAACAATGCCTGGGTGCTAAAGATAATATCCAGCGGTTACTACATTCTTTTTCCCCCTCACCTCCAAGTCCCTGGAGGAAACTCCCCAACGTGCCATGCAGTCAGAGGAAGTATGCCATCCAAGTTCAAAAACTTCTAGAAAAATGAGTCATCCAAAAGGTCCCAACTGAACAAATAGGATATGGACTTATTCTCCCTTCTTCTTAGTGCCAAAGAAAACAAGGGACCTAAGACTGATCCTAGATCTCAGTAATCTAAATTGATATGTCAATAAGTTCCAAATGGTTACAGTCCAGTCCATTCTGCTACTTCTATGCAAGGACGATTAGATGTGCTCCATAGACCTCCAGGATGCATATTATCATATCAAAACAATCACTGCAGGAGACACATGGACTTTCGGCTGGGAGTCAATTATTAACAATTCTGAGCACTGCCTTTTGGACTCACCACAGCCCCCTGGGGTATTTTCAAAATGTATGGCAGTTGTCACATCTCACCTGAGACTAAAAGGATTCCAGGTGTTTCCATATTTAGATGATTGGCTCCTGATGGCACCAACAAGGTATCAACTTATTCAAGCCGGGGATTACCTCATTTATATCTTCAACTCCCTGAGCATCTCAATAAATCTGGCAAAAATCAAACCTCACTCCTGTTCAGAATTTCGAATTTATAGGAACACAATTAGATATGTCAACACAAGTAGCTTCCTTGCCTCTACATCGTATACTATCTGTCAGACAAGTTCAGAACTTGTTGGATCTCACTTCTCCCCCAGCAAAGTTAGTTCTGTGAGCACTGGGGTCAATCTCAGTGGCCATCATCCTAGTACCCATGGCAAGGTTTTTTATGTGGGTTCTACAATGGGCCTTGGCTATTCAGGGGTCTATTCTTTACCAATCCCTATCTGTTCCCATTAAACTGACTTCAATTTGCTATCTTGATTGGTGCATGCAGTCATATTACCTGTTTCTGGGCAGTCCTTCCTCTCTCTGCCAATAGCCATAGTGACCACGGATGTGTTCTTGTTGGGATGGAGTGGTATTTTCAGGGAAAGATGGTCCAAGATATGTGGTCCCCTACCAAGACCAAGTTGCATGTCAATGTCCTAGAGATGAGGGCAGTTCTTTTAATGTCACATGCCTTTCAGGATTTCCTCCCCTCACACAGACAACATGTTAGTAGTCTGATACATCAACAGGCAAGGAGGAACCTAATCCTACCCTTTATGAAGGGAGGTCATGAGGTTTGGGAGTGGACAATCTCTTCAGACTGCTTTCTGATTGCAGCACACACATACCGGGGAAAACCAATGCATTGGCAGACAGACTCAGCAGATCCATTCAGACTCCTCACAAGTGGTGGATCAATCCATCAGTAGCAAACACATTTTTCAGCTGTTGTGGCCCACCTTGTAGCAACCTTTTCACTTTTCCCTGAACAAATACAAGTCCACGATTGGCCCTAGGCCTCCTTTGTACTTACCCTCCTTTTCCACTGATTACAAAATTTCTGCAAAAAGCTATAGGTTGAAGACCTCAGTAATCCTCATTGTCCCCTTCTGGTCTTGTTAGATGTGGTTCCACTTTCCATGGTCTCACCTCAAGTATCCCCCATGGATACTACATCCCAGTCAGGATCTTATTTCTCCCCCATCAGAACACCAGCACCCCAATCTCCACACCCTCAGATTGACCACATGGTTTCTCCACTTCCATCAATTGTAAAAAAGACCAGACTAGCTTCCCCAGTCTATGACATAGTTCTGGCTTCCCAGAAGACCTCCATAGTTTCATAGTTTCATAGTATAGTACTAGGCTATCTGCCCTAGGGCATTTATAAGCCTAGCCAAAGTGTATGTGGCTTTCGCCACCCCATGTAATGATACAAAAGTGTACAATTAAATTAAATTTAATTTACTGTGCCTCTATCTAGCAATGACACAGAGATGACCCCCGGGGTAAACCTACGATCACCCATCCATTCGTCCAGTGAGGGGCTCTGCCTAACATGGACAGGTATCCTGTTCCAGAGTGCGGGAAGCCTCTGGGTTATGAATCTGTCCCTTCAGCATGTCCTATTCATATTTGTGCTGAGGTTTAGATCTTTAGCTCTAATGGCTCTGATGGATTTGGATTTTTTGTGGTGGAGCATGTCCATTAATTCTGAATTGGACATGGCCTTGTATGTAAGGCACAGATCACCTCTGAGCAGGCGGTATGCTACTGAATAGAGCTGGAGCTTTTTCAGTCTGGCAGCATATGACATATGCTGGAGACCCTTGATCCTCTTGGTAAGGTACTTTTGGGGTCTCTCCAGCTGCTGCAGGTGCCGGGTGAGGTACATACCAAATGGGGCATTGTACTCAATCATAGGCCTGATAAGGGAGGAATATAAGGGTACAATGACATCCTTTGATCTGGATGTGAATCCCTTCATGATAAGGTGGGCAATGTAGAAGGTCTTTCTAACCACGTTGGCGACATGGGTGTCAAATGAGAGGTCACTGTCAACTTGGGTCCCCAGGTCTCTGATTACTTTTTCCATGCTTAGTGGATTACCACCTATGTGGTAATTTGTGGGTACTTTGTTTTTTCCAAAGGGGATGACTATACATTTTTTGGCATTTAGTTTAAGGCCATGACTCTGGCACCAGTCGTCTGTTTCTGTGAGGCCCTTCTGGAGGATGCATGTGTCAGCTGGTGTGTCGACTATGGCGCCTAGTTTGCAGTCGTCTGCGAACTTTGTCAGCCACAACCCCCCTATGTTTGCCTGCACATCTGAGAAATAAATGCCGAACAAGAGGGGTCCCAAGACAGAGCCCTGTGGGACTCCACTTGTGACTGGCTTAGAGTCTGACATAGCTCCTGCTATTCTTACTTTGTGGGTTCTGTCCTTTAGCCAGTTTGCAACCCATCTTGTGACAAATGGGTTTACATTTAAGCTGGTGAGCTTGTCTATGATGCCTGAGTGGGGTATTGTGTCGAAGGCTTTTGCCAGATCCAGGTAGGCTGTATGAACTGCTTTGCCTTCATCGATGGCTCTAGTGACTGTTTCAAAAAAGTCTACCATGTTTAAAAGACAGGGTCTGCCTTTTACAAAGCCGAACTGGGTAGGGTCAATTGTCTTTAGGTCCCCGATGTCTTTGTTTATGAGTTCCATAATGATCCTTTCCATAGCTTTGCAGACCAGGCTGGTCAAGCTTATGGGGCGGTAGTTTCCAGGGTCTGTAGAGGTGCACCTTTGTGGAGTGGGACCACTGTAGCTGTACGCCAGTGTTCAGGGATGTATCCTGTAGCAAGGCTAAGATTAAACAGCGTTCTTATGTGTGGGTTTAGCTCCTCTAGGATTTCACATAGCATGCAACCCGGGACATCGTCAGGTCCCATGGATGCTGTATTTTTAGCTTTGCTGAGGGCAGCTCTCACCTGGACATCTGAGATTTCAGGGAGGTTGCATTCAGCTGAGATATTTATTTCGTCTTTTGGGGGAGAGGGAGGGGAGAAATTTGCACTGAACCTGTCTGCCAGTATGTTGGCAACATCTGTGGGTTCAGTGTATTTTTTGCTGTTATGAACTAACTCTGCACATATCTAAGGGTTTCCGCCCAAGTTCCTAACATAAGTGAAGAAGGCCTTGTGATTATCTTTAGTGTCCTTAGCGATTTTTCTCTCGAAGTTGGCCTTTGATTATTTTATTAGCGAACGTACCTTTTTGCTAGTGCTGATCAGGGATGCCTTCCCTTTATGGGATTTTGCTCTGTCTTGCAGTAGCTTCCTTCTCTTGTTATAAAGTTTGTTTATGGCTGGGGTCCATCAGATAGGATGCCTGCCTTTGGTGGAAAGGGTCTTGGTTTTATTTGGGATTGCATGATCCATGCATTCTTGGATATGCCCGTAGAAAGCATTTGTGAAGGATTCAGCAGTGTGAGATGTGGTTTCCACTGGCCCAGAGGGCTTGAAGGATACCATTTCAGTCCTAAGGAGTGTAAAGTCGGCTTTTGAGAAGTTTCTCACTGTGGTCTTTTGTGCTGGGGGTGGAGGTGGGATATGAATATCTAGGGTTATTAGTTTATGGTCTGATCTCACTAGTGAGGGGTATACTTCTGGTGTTGAGCATTTTGTCCCCATGTTTGTAATGATCAGGTCAAGTATATTATTTCCCCTTGTGGGGGAGGTGACTAGTTGTTCCATTGCATTTGAGTTGATGAATTCCAGGAACCTTTGGGCTAGGGTGTTGGGGCTTGAGTAATGCACCCAGTCTATGTTTGGGTAGTTGAAGTCTCCCAATATGATGGTATTTGGTGAGACATTCATATCCTCCAGTGTCATCAGGAAGGCTGAATGGAGTTCCTGAAGTTGCGAGGGTGGTCTGTAGCATGCTACAGGTTGTATAGCAGTTTTGCCTATGGTTAGTTGCACATGGATGGTTTCCGATGCTTCGTGCATTGCCACTAACCTGGAGGTGTGGGTGTCTTTAATGAATATGGACACTTCCCCTCCTTTTGTGGTTCGGCCCAGGCTTTGGGGCCGAAATGCATGATACGAGGTATAACCTGGTAGGGCTGGGGTGCTCTCAGGAGCCTTGAACCAGGTTTCAGTTACTGCACAGACATTGATGCTCTCCATAATGAGGAGTGCTTCGAGAGCCTGCATTTTGAGATTTAGACTTCTGGCGTTGAGCAGCATTACCCTTAGTTTTTTTCCTATACTGTTTTCTAAGGTGGTGGGTTTGTCTTTTGAGCCTTGCCTAAAAAAGGCACTATGGGGGTGGCAAGAGCCTTGGCCAATATCCGGAAGCCCAGTGGTGACAGGTGGAAGTCGTCCCTTGCGAAGCAGTGTGGCTTGTTCAGCATGTCATCCCAAGCAGACAGACATTGGATCCCCCTAGAATGACACCAGTAATTGAGCCAATTATTAAAGCTGATCATCTTGTCTTTGTATTGTGGCATCATTCTTGGTGAGGGCAAGATGCTGCTCAGGGTCATACCGGCCTGGGCTACATAATCAGAGAGCTCCTCTATGTCTCTTTTCATGTAGTCCAAGGAAGTACGTCTCAGGTCATTCACGCCGGCATGGACAATGACGGAGTCATATTTGTACTTGCTTTGGAGTGACCTGAGTGCTTGTGTTATGTGGCGGATCCTAGCTCCCGACAGGCAGCTCACCATTACCCTCTCTTTGTTCAGCCTGGTAAGCGGGACGTCAGTGTGTCTGACTATAGAGTCACCTATTACTAGTGTATCAGGCATGGTGTTTTGCCTTAAGGGCTGTGATTGTTTGGCACACTGACTTTGTGTACTATGTGTTGCTTGTGCAGAGTTTTGAGGTGGTGTTTTCTTGGATGTCTGCTTTGGGAGCCTCTGTTGTTTCGGTAAGTTTTTTATTAGAGCCTCCGAGTATGTCTTTGTGTTACTATGTGTTTGGTTTGCAGTTGTGGCTGGTTTATGTGAGAGTGGGTTTGTTGGGTGTGTGGTTACCTTCTCCTCCTGTCTGGTCTTGCTAGTCCTGTGTTGAGAGAGTTCAGCCTCCAGTTTGGCTATATAGTTGCATCTCTCACATGTGTTTGTGTTTGTTGGGAGGAGGAGAGGGTTGTCTGTGTACATGAGACAATTGTAACATTGTCTCAGGATTCCCAGATTAACCAGCTGAACTGGAGAGGACGTCAGTAATATACCACTCAACATGCCAGAATAGTATAAGGGGGTGATGTGTAACTGGGTCAGAGAGAGGACTTTGAAGGGAAGTGGGTATTAGCACGGGTTGTACTTGGAATGTAGTGCTTATGTTAGTTTAAGGGTGCTTCACTTAAAAGAAAGATTTTAGGAGCAAGTGCTAGGCTTATGATAAAGCGAATAGACTGATTTTGTTGAAAGTAGAGCTTTCTTAAGGGAAAATTGAAGTGCAGACTTGGCGGAGCCAGGAATAGTTTAAGCCTGTTTAACCAGCGCTGCGCTATGCGCACAATCGTGCAAAACCGCGCAAACGTGGATTTTAAACAGGGAACTTCAAAAGCACTGGAAATGGTCCAAAACGACCAATTACTACAAGCTCTTGTGCAGAGGTCACTCCTTCAGGGACAGATAGGCTGCTCAAGGCTCCCCACTCCCACTGGTGAGCAAAGAAACTTCCTTCTATCCAAGTAAGGCAATGGACAACACAGGAACTACACCACAGTCCAGAATACAGCAAAGCCTGTATACTGGTCTAAACTAGTCGAGAAAGGCGGGAAAACAAGGATTTTTTTTGTTTTTTTTGTTTTTTAGTTTAAAAAGTACACAGAAATGCAGGAAAAATGGTAATAAATCACTTACACAGGCTAGCTCACTTTAGTGGGTAGCCTCAACAGTTAAATTAAACAACAAACTTTCGACCAAATGTAACTTTAAGTGCAGATAATGTACAATGCAAAAAACAGGTAATAAAGCAGTTTAAACTTGTTCAAAGTAAGAAAAGGAAGGTCTCTCAGGTAAAAACAGCAAAAAATACTTAGATCAGGAAAGTAGTCACTTTTCTCAGTTCTCTGCTGCTAGCACCACTCTGCAGAACCACGAGGAGCTGTTTCTGAGTAGTATAGCCAGAAAAAAACGCTCAGGGGCGGATTTTAAACAGGGAACTTCAAAAGAGCTGGAAATGGTCCAAAATGACCAATTACTACAAGCTCTTGTGCTGAGGTCACTCCTTCAGGGACAGATAGGCTGCTCAAAGCTCCCCACTCCCACTGGTGAGCAAAGAAACTTCCTTCTATTCAAGTAAGGCAATGGACAACACAGGAACTACACCACAGTCCAGAATACAGCAAAGTCTGTATACTGGTCTAAACTAGTCGAGAAAGGCGGGAAAACAGGGATATTTTGGTTTATGGCAGTAAATGGAAAAGAATCTCCATATGGGTTTCTAATGAGAATATTGATCCTTTTTTAGCACCTATTTCAGCTGTTCTCCTTTTTCTGAGTTCTCTTTTTCAAGAAGGAGCCAGTTTTTCTATTATAAAACTATAACTAGCTGCCATTTCTAATTTCCGTAAGGAAGAGTGGGTTTCTTCTCTTTCTTTAAGATTATGTAAAGCTTTTATGAAAGGTATATTTTTGCTCAGGCCTCCAATAGAGGATGCTTCACAACCTTGGGATTTGACTATAGTCCTTCAGGGCCTTACACAGAAGCCCTTTGAACCAGCTAGCAGTTGTGACATGAAATCCCTTTGCTGGAAAACTATCTGTCTGGTGGCCATTACTTCAGTTAAGAGAGTATCTGAAGTTCATGCCCTTTCAGCCAAACATTCTCACATAATTTATCCACAAGAACAGAGTGTTCATATGAACTAATCCTTCCTTTTATGTCTAAGGCTGCCACAGAAGCAAATATTAATTGATCAATTCAACTGCCAGATGTCGTTCCAATTTTCTCTAATGAAGGAGAGTACATGTTGCACCTTCTTGATGCTCACATATACATTTTTACCTTCACTGAACAAACAAAAAAACATAGAAAGTCTGATTAGTTGTTTGTTTCCTTTGCTCCAAATTGTTTGGGTCAAGCAGTTTCCAAAATCACCTTGGCTAATTGGATTACAAACCGTATTTCTTTAATTTATTTCCAGTAGGGTATTGAATTACCCTGACCTCCAAAAGCCCATTCTGCCAGACCTATGGCTACTTCATTTGCTTTTTCCTCTAGAGCTTCAGTTGATGAAATCTGTGCTGCAGCCACTTGGGCTAAGTCTCATTCATTTGTCTCTCACTTCAAATTGGACATTGTCTCCAGAAACAGGTCTTCTTTTGGTTTGACAGTGTATATCCTTCCTTGAGGCCACCCAAGAGTTATGTAGCTGGGAACTCTGACCTAGCAGTAAGGAAGAATGAAAAGGACAACATTAGGTTTAGGAGTTATGTACTTACCATTTCTTGGTATCTGTGTTGTCCATTTTCATTCTTCCACACATTATTCCCATCCATCTCTCAGCCTGGTCTTTGGAGAAGTTACTTAGATGTTTTACACAACCCATAGGTTCCTGGTTTGAGTTTTGAATGGTCTGTTCTGTTCCTGTTCTTCTAACTTTCTGTATTGGGGCAGCAAACTTGGTCTGATGATTTAGAGAAGGTATGATGCATTATTGGAGAGGGAGGAGATTGAGACTCAGATCATAAGTCTTGGAAATGTGGCCGAGTTGGATCCGATGTCAGATTCAAGACCCAGCTGTGAAGAAGATGAAGAATGAAAATGGACAACACATATATCAAGTTATGGTAAATACTTAACTGCTAATTTAAGTAAATGGTATTTCATTAACAGTATGGCATGGTACTCCTTAGTGACAAAATGCCACAATTGGTGCATATCTGCTGTAGAATAACATTGTGTGGCAGTTTTGTTGAGTTGTGTCTGATGTGTCTAATCCCCAGCATTCACAGCTGGCATTAAAACATATTCTTCATATAGATTTTCAGTACCAATTACATACTCTAAATTGTGTCAAACATTTCTATTAAAAAAAAAGAAAAAAAAATCTGGATGTTTGTCTTATTATTTGGCAATACTTGTCATTGTACCAACATTTTAGATATTGTATAAGTCCATCATATAAATATGTTTTAATAAAATGTTAAAATGTTATATGACAGCATGCTACAGTTTCTTATATCGTAGAACAAGTCTGCTAGAGCAAATCTTACATAATGTAAATTATTTTTAAAAATGTAAGTATATAATTAAAAATGGTTAAATATTCTCATATCACATTTATAATATGTGTCAGATTATATGCCAAATGACTGGCTCTGTCTGATCTGTACATCTGTCTATATCACATTGCATAGCAAATATTCTCCATCGTTGTAAGTACGGCATGCCGAATTCTTCCAGCAACTAATAAATCAGAAAGTCAATTCTTTAAGAACTAGAGCTCTGTCACAGCTTCTGGAGATGCATTCCTAGCTGGAAACTGAAGATACACTGGGTGAAGTGTACCATAAAGTCCTAGCTTGTATCAGCAGGAGAACAAACTGAACTACATATGTCAGAATCAGGATTATCTGTTTCAGCATCATTTTCACCTTCCCCAATTCCCTCTGCCTGAGATGCTGATGGAGTCATTTCTTCTTGTCTTCTATTCAACCTATGAAAACAAAACAAAAATACACTATGTAAACTCTATATCAGTTCTTGTGTTTCAGTTTAAAGAGAATTATCATCTAAAGGAGAGAAAAGGCAAAGAAGAATTTGCATGTAAGTGCTAGTCAAAGATTTTTTTGAAGTTAGAACAAGATATTTCTGTCTCTCTCTGTGTATGCATACATATAGATACATATAAAATGCCCATTTTAAGGTAAAAAGGAAATTAATTCCATATCCATACAAGAGAATTTGGAGCACACACATGTACGTGCATGCACGCACACACACACACACACACACACACACACACACACACACACACACACACACACACACACACACACACACACACACACACACATAGCTGAATGTGTCCAACTTCAGATGAGACATTAAACCAATGCCCCATCTGTCTGAGATGGATGTAAAAGATGCAGCAACACTTACTGAAAAAAATAGTAGGGTTTGCATTATTTTCAAATATTATTTTCAAATTAATTTCATCAATATTTACATGTTAATTATAGTTACACTTTTATACAACTCTCATCACATTAACTTATCATCACCATCCATTCCACTGCAAAATGTTTTATTTCACCCATTATTTCTTAATCCTCTCCATTTTTGTTATACAACAGGTCTTGACATTGTCTTCCGTAAACACCATATATCAATTAATAAAATGTTATTCCTTTTTTTTTTAATTCCTGCCTTAGCTCCAAAATTATATGTCCTACACAATAACATAGTTTCATAGATAAGTGCTGGGCTAATCACCCTTGTGGGCCATTTTAGCCTAGCCAATTTCCCTTTCAAAAGTGAGAATCAAATCCTGGATCTTATGTCTCTTATCAAAAACTGTAACCATTATACCGCACATGTCCGCATCATGCTCATCTCAATATTTTTATCACCATTCCATTCACAAATGTTCTTAAGTGAACTCTAAAATCTTTCATTATTTTAAGTCCAAAAATAATGCTCTGATGATTTGTCAGTATTACATATATTGCATATTCTTTCTTCTATCATTTTATACTTCATGTTATTTTTCATATGGAATTTATTCAGCAAAATTTACTATAAAAAATCTCCTGCTTTATAAAAAAGACTCAAACCTTTTTTGATTTTTTGCTTTTTTAACCACATTTCGAATTTTTCCAGGGATCTACTACTTTTTTTATTTTGATGCTAAATTTTCTATTTTGTTGCCTGTCCCATTGATATCAATCTTCTAGATAATTATTTTTATCATATTCTTTCACTTCCAGATTTTTAACGATCCTTTTCTTAATACCACCTATACAGATTTTTTATACTTTTCTAATAACAGCACTCCTATCATAGACCTTCTTTCATATACCTTTTTTTAAGACTTGGTATAAATGTGATGAAGCCAGGTCATACTATTGGAATTATTAAATTCCAAACTCCTTCATTAACATTATATTCATCTCTCTTTTTACTGGATTTAACTCTGATCCCCACAAGAAGCAGAAGAAAAATCCCTGAAAATTCACCTTCCTTATAACTAGTAACACATATGTGTTTAGTATATAATCTTTCTTTCTCAGTGATAATTGAAGCATCTTCTACTATTCTGTCAAATTCTCTCAGCATTTTTTAAAGACTTCCCTCCACTACTTCATTATAATGTGATAGTTCCAAAATCTTATCACTAACATAATAATCTCATTCTTTGAAAAACATATCCCAGAACATTTCACACTTCCATAACACCCAATCCTTTTGTTTATTCAGCTGTAACCAAACCTCTCTCCAGTGCTTCTGTCCTAGTAATAAGTTTCTTCATCCAGCATCTTAGCTATTAAGAATAAATCACCTCTGTAAGCTAACATTAACTATACTTTTGTCCCTTCTTTTAACTTCCAGATAACCTCTTCCAACTCCAACCTATTGGCTTGTGATACTGTATTCATTACCATCACAAACAACTACATTCTCAATAGACAATCTTCTTTTACTTCCCTTTTTGCTTTATCTTTTTCCCTATCCATCCATTCACCATCACCAAAACAAATTCATTTTCAACATACTGTTTTACCTAACTCATTTGTTTTCTTTCTTATCCCATATTTTTTCAAAGTAATCAATATTTGTCTATGGTCAACAATATCAAACAGCCATTTCCTTTGATCCAGTGGTCTAGGGTTTAATTCCATTGGCCTCCATTAGCTAACGTTATGACTCTGAGTAAGTCACTTAACCATACAACACTCCTCAGCTGAGTGTAAAAAAGGTCCATGGAGATCAGTGCTGTACGCTGGTTAACAAATTCAACTAAAATAAAATAGAATAAATTCTTCTTTCATACAGCACATTACATCTTTCACCATTATCAACATTTTATTTACCATGTTCCTTTTATTACATATATTCCTTCATTTAACCCTTTGTCCACGATATTCATAAATCATGTCTTCATTTTCATAAATATTTTATAGAGCTCATTTCTTAATGTTAATGGCCTCCATATTTTTGTTTATTCCCTCTCTCCTTTTTTCATATACATTTTATTACCTATTCACAGATCTTTTCTTCATTTACCCTCACCTCCATCAATTTATTAAAAATTTCCCAAACAACTTCTTTCTCCAAAACTGATATTTCTTTCTAAAAATATAACCTAACGCATCTGTTTCCAGTGCTAACTCTTCTTTACCTTCCTTTATAACATCTTCTAATTCTTTCCAGCAAAAATATGAGGCAAAATCAAAGACATTCTGCATAATTCTGGACAGTTGAGAGGTATGCTACATCAGCAGGTACAATAACTACTATTTCTATAGATAGAAACAATGACCATGCTATTACAGCTGTGTGATTATATTTTCAGTTACAAAGGTTTCACAAATAACTTAAGTCAATATCCCTACCTTGCGTTGGGGAAATGAAAGCAATGAATATTATGTTGCATGCAAAAACAAATGCCCAGTAGGGGGTCCGAGAATAAACAGGTTTAAAACTCCACATCATTTTGGAAACAAGGCATCTACCACATACTGCATGAAATGCAGAACAACCCATTTATAAACATGCACAAAATTAGCCTAGAGGAGTGCAGTCAATGTTAAAAGCTGGTATGATTACAAAAATAAAAAGAACAGTGAAATTAAAAAGCTGTACTCCCAGCAATTAATGTAGCTGTTTTTTACTCATGCCTTAGCTGTATATGGGAGTCGAACAAGACATTTAATTAATAGAAGCTGCCCTCAAATAGAAGCCACTCATGATTAGAAGCTGCATCTATGAGCAAACAACTTTAATAGATGTTACGACTTCTATTTGAAGATTTACAGTATATAAAAAAGTAACATTTGTAAATTAAATTGTGAAGAAAATAATTTCCACAGAAATACCAAATGTGAGCATAAATGTTGAATTATAAAATTTACAAAGTCCTTAAAACAGATTTAAATGTAACTGCTGAACCTCAAAAAAAAATCAATGTACCAGAGACAACAGCAACACAATCATGGTGGCCCAACCCTGATGACCAAGGTCACATGGATTTCAGACATCTGCTGCTAAAGTTGAAGAAAGTGCAAATGTATCCTCCTATTCATTCAAATGCATAGCCACACACTGTTCATTAAAAGAAATATGACAGCATACCTCTCAACCTCTTGCCAGAAAATTCTATACAAAGTCAACTATAATGGAGATAAAGGCCCTGAATCAGGGCAGAGATCAACTACTGTTCTTATAAGCTTGGAAGTTGCTAGAATAACAGGTTTTGCATTGCATTTATTTTTTCTGCTAGATATGAAATCAACAACTCAAATGTCTGTCTCTATTTACTCTGACGTCAATCCTACAGATTTTATGAGGAACAGGCCAAAAATCTGAGGCAAAAAATCTATATATTAGGTTAAATCTGAACATCTGAGACATATGCATGGCACAAAACATTAGTTGAAAATATAACAAAGCAGTTAATGCTTGGAAAATTCAATAGACAATTAGGTGGATTTTCCTTCTTTCTCCTGCATTTCTATAGCAGATTTGCAGAATGTTGTTGATCAGCTAAGCTGTCAACATGCACAAACCAAGAACAGCAATGCTTGTAGATTTAACAAAGAGTGCATAAAAAAGTGAAACAGAAGATAAATCAGCAAACTATGCATCAGGATTCAGTCTGCCTCACAGTTCACAGCTGGTGATCAAAAATATTTTAAAAAAGTGCAGAAGTTGGAAACATGAGTAAAAGAATCAGGATTCAGGATGTCAAAACATCCAAACTGGTGGCTGAAGGATGGCACAAGATAAAAAAAGGGAGCATAAAAAAAAGCAACAGAGAAGGCTCAGATTTAGCCTCCCCCAATCTCCATACTGAAGACTGAAGAAACAATGCGGATGCAATATTACCATGCCAAGAGTCGGATGACCAAAAGACTACAAATTCCAGAAATAAGATGGAACAGTGAATGCTGAGTCACAAAAACAAGGCACAATGCCATACTAGCAGTAACATGATTATAGCATAACTGAATCCTTAACATTTGTAGGAGTCCAAATGTGAATATAAAATTTAAGTCTGACTGTTGTTTCTCTAAGCAGTCAGTTCAACCATGTTGTTTTACAGACTTGGGGGGTTAGTCATGGTCAAGTTACACAGTTATGTCAGTCATTTTCTTTAAAGACAGTGTCTGAAAGATTTAAATTGGGATGTTGTTTTAAATACAGATCAAGTGTCAAGGAGGTGATATTGCAACATGTTATGGCCACCACACATCCCAGGAATGAACAGACTGAGTTATAAATGCAAAAAAAAAATGCATCACATCTTACAGCTCTCATAACCACTTAAACCTCCAGCTGAGTAGAACAGTGGAAAAACAGGAGGATGGAAACGAATAAATGAACATATGTGCAACTGTAGAGGGAGCAGCTGCTGGATGCATCAGAGAAAATAATCTGAGAAAATTTGGGTACACCATGGTAAGCAGGATTTAAGTTGAAAGGAAACAACAGGAGGGTGACGACTAGTGACAAAGAACAGATGTGGAAGGAAGAAGACCTTAAGCAGGTTAATATGGTAGATGTCCTACAAAAATACAACATGCGAGAAACTCATAGGATGGACAGGTATTACTACAGACATTTGAACAGAAGCAATGATAGTGACATGGTACTATCTGGTTAAATACAAATAATTTGGAAATTAGCTCTTGAGCTAACATCTAAACTGCTAAACTGAAAGAAAAATAAATGGCTTCATCTGTTAGCAAATAAAAATGTTGTGATGTCAAAAAGAGGTGTTTAGGAGGTGTGCCTAGAATGTTGACAGGCTAGAAGTAGATTTTGCCTGCTCTGTTACTCTATTTTTTTATTTCTGACAGGAAATTATATTTCTAAATTATCCTATTTGCTTTTTAACTAGATATTACTATTTTGAGTTGTCTTGAAGGATAATATCAAACATGTATATATTATTATTTTCCTGTCAAATTTTTATCTAGAAAATTCCCTCACTCAATCCAGAAATGAGTCACACAAAAACAAGTTCTCAGGATACATCTCTGAAAAAAGAGTTTCAGTCTGTTCTACTAACATATAAGAACTTTCTTTGAAAATGGACAAAATGGACAACAAATAACATAACTTTAAAGAAAAATGCTCAAAACAGATGAAACAAATACACGAGTCTCTAAAACAGCAGAAAATTCAAATATCTGGAATAGAGGATGCTTTAAATGAATTGGAAGGCAGATTATCTGAAGATGAAAAAATACTGAATTCTTCTTGAAGCAATATACTCTACTCTTGAATAAAATAGATGATATAGAAAATAGGTCTTTGAGAAACAACATTCGTCTCTTTGGCCTGCCTGAAAAAATTGAAGAAGGAAGTATGACAAACTTTTTAACATCTTTGCTTCCTAAGATTCTTGATTTACCTGAAGCAATGTCATATGGTATAGAGACAGCACATAGATTCTTGGTTATCTCCCCCCTCTAAAAACAATCCACCACTGAGATACTATTGTGAGATTTGTTTCATCACAAGACAAATAATTAATTCTTAAATCAGCTTGATCAAAATCTCCTATCAAGTTAGATGATAAAATAATAATGTTTACAATGACTATTCTGCTGCTGTGATTTCTAAGAGTTAATTCTTTCTACCATTAACAAAAGAACTTAAGAAAAGACAGATTAAAGTACATTTGCTTTTTCCTGCCAGGCTTAAAATATTTCTTCCTGATGAAACTAAAATCTTTGAAGATCTGGTCACAGCTATGACATTCCTGAAATCAAAAAAATATAATAGATCAGATAGAAGATATGGTATGGAATAACAGCTCCTTGAAATGTTGAGCTGAAAGAAATGGTTGGAAAATCAACAAAAAGAAAAAGAAGCTGAAAGAAAAGTGATTCTCTAATTTTTAATGCTAGTTAATTTAATATACAGTTATATTTCTATTTTTTCACAATTTTTAAAACACTTGTTTAACTAAAGAAGGAAACTTGGATGCATTATTCACTGAGGTAACTAGTTTTCTTTTTATTTATACTTCTTTTTGTAGTTTGATATTTAAATTTAATAATTAACATTTTTATTTTTGTGTCTAGTACATATACTTCCCTTTGATTAAATACAAATATAATTAATCATCCATTTATCATTATTTCATTAGTATTTGCTTTACTTTGGTGTTAATTTTACTTGCAAGTGTCTTATACTTCTATTTTTATAAAGTTACTATTCTAATTTAATCAGTTATCCATAGAGAAATTAGTTAGCTAATTTAACCCAATTTCTTTTTTTAATACTCAAAGTTTCATATTACAGCTAATTGTCCAATTACTATATACTGTTCATGCTTGATTATGGTGGCATATGCTATCCATTAAACTTATGGTCCTTTTGGAAAGAAGTGGGATTGTTGGATAGTTTTATTGTTCATGTGTATGTTTCTGATTTCTTTGTATAGTCCCTGTAATGTAAGATCCCATGGTTGGTCTGTTTACCTATGAATGTTACAGTCTCTTTGATATGGGCTGGGGGATGGGGGCTAGATATGGTGTTTGTCTTTGGTCTTGTTTCTTTATATTTCTTTTTTCTCTGTTTGCATTTTTTGTTGCTCATTTGTGGTTGTTTTCTTGCATTGGCGGTTGGTGGAGATGTGTCAGGTGTTGATGTGGCTGCTGAAGATGCGGTAAGAGGATATGCCCATCATGATGATGTGAGTGGAAGAAAAATGCTAGTTTGATTAAAAAGTAAGCTGTGATTAATGGCTCTAATTAACCTCGAACACTCAGAGTTCGAGTACTTACTTGTAGTTGTTGAAGCTTCTTAGTTTTTTCTGCTGGCTTCTTAAATTTCCTGCCAAGATTACGTGCTTCCTTGCATGATGGTTTAGTTTTTAAGATGCATATTAGTATTATGTTGTCAATGCTGAGAAGAGGGCAGTGTTTATTTTCAGAGTAGGAGGTTAAAGGACAGAAACTACTGAAACATTTAAAGGCACCATCCTTTAAAAACAAGATTAAAGCTTGGTGTTTGCATTATTAATGTCAGAATTCTTGCATCACTGGGGTTACATTATAATATTATAACAAAGGTTTTTTGAACCCTTAATATTATCATCTATTTCTTGACTAAATTAGTGAACAGTGCTAAAGTAGAATTAAAAAGGCTACAATGTAAGCTTAATTCAATAGCTGAAAAGGCAGTTAATACCTTTGCTTTTGTGATCATCATAATTGTGATTAATGTATATTTTTCCTGCCTCTTGGTAGAAGAATCAATCTGTCATTTTTCTAAACAAAAATGGGGCACAGTTATGACAGTTGAAATGGGCTGCCCATACTTAAAATTAAAAACACTAGTTTAAGAAGTTTGCTTCATTTATTCATACATTTAAGAACACATCCTTCACATGTGCAGAAACGTTATAAAATTCAGATTTAATTCAGACTTATTATTAATGACATTTCTGCAATGTTACTCCAGCATGAAAATATAAAGTGAAATGAAGCAAAAATTATATCTATATCTATCTATCTATATATATATATATATATATATATATATATATATATATATATATATATATATATATCTATATGTGTGTGTGTGTGTTTATATGTGTGTGTATGTGTGTATATATATATATATATATATATATATATATATATATATATTTTATATATTTATATATATATATATATATATATATATATAGAGAGAGAGAGAGAGAGAAAGGTACACATTTAGCAGTTTATCACTGATGAAAAACATCTATTTTGAGCGCACTCTGTTATATTGTTTAAAAGATTGGAAAGCACTAAGGCAGAATGGGGCCATCAGCAAAGGCTGAGAAGACCCAACATTTTTCCAAATATTTTCTGATAGCAATTACCTTTTATTAAAATGTTATATTTTAGGATAAAATCACACATTAAAATATGCATGCTAATTTGTCTGTTATTTATTTCACTGAAATTGTGGCTGTGACCTGAGTCATAGAAATTAAGAACCATCTCAAACTTAACTTGTCAACATGATATAGACAGTAAAATAGAGATACTACCAGGCGGAAACAAACTGGTAAAAATGGCATGGACTGTTTATTGAAGTAAGCGCTTTCGGCTGCAATAATACACAGCCTATATCAGAACAAGTACAAAACCATGACATCCTACAATACTTAAATACATAAATAAAATCATTCATCATTTAACTCATTAATTAATTAACCAATTAACCAATAAAAAACAAGGTTAGTTAAACCTGTACAACATTGGTATTGAATGTGTATAAAAAGGACAGTTTATAAATGGTAATGATAAATTGCTATTATAAAAATCCATTGTAAAAGATATCCACTACCAATAAACTGCACTACAAATAAAAACTTGTCACAAAGCATCAAATTAAAGATAAAAAATTGGAAAAAATGTATAGAAAAAGATAATATATATATATATATATATATATATATATATATTAAATAAATCCTAATCAAATAAGAACAGACACCTAAACATTGCCAGTTCGAATTCAGCTTAAATTATACATACTACATTAAATTATAAATACATTTTATATATATAAACAATTCAATATAACATAGCACATAAACTAATATTTTACTAAACCTAGTAATCAAGCCTCACTACCTAGTTACTTATCTACATAAAGCTTTTAGTTTTAAAATACACTTAATGGAAGCAACATCATTCAGCCCTGGAGGTATCTGTGCAGATTTTTTGGTGGAGGGGATGACAACTTGAAAAATGGAGAAAACAATTAGAATGGGTTGGTTTTCTATAGATCAGAGATTTAAACTTGTTGTTAACCTTATCATTACATATTGTTACGTCAAGAAAATTCATTTCATCCATGCTCGTAGAATATGTAAACTCCAAGAAGTTAGTCATAATGGAAATACTGTCTATGAAGTCAGGTATTAGGTCTGGGATTTCATGCCCTTGCTGGGAGGTGCATTGTTGGATAGGCCATCCAAGTTAAACATGAATAGCAACATGTTGACATCATATAGGATTAACTTTCTTTTTACATTTTGTATTGATTATCAAGTCATTAGGGACATCTTAGTTAAAAATTGGAATATTATTCTAGAAGATAGAGTGTTGGCCAAAACATTGGGTACACATCCAGTTTTTGCATATAGAAGGGGCCTTAATTTAAAAGGGATCGTTGAAAAAAGTAGGGCCACTAGTAAACAAAAAGTAGTTGGTATGCGAAAATGTGGAATGTGTCCTCAATGTAAGCATGTTGCACCTAGTAACAAAATTAATATCAATAAGCTAAGTATTTCCATTAATGGAAACTATAACTGTGAATCATGTGGAGTTGTTTATGTTGCTGTATGTGAGAAATGCCCCTCTTTTTACATCGACAAAACTGAGAGGAAGTTAAGAAAATGAATCTATGAGCATTTATATGCCATAGGAAGAAAGGATTTGAACAATGCACTTGCTAGGCATATATTTGAATATCCAGAACATTGTTTTCTGTTTACTGTTGTCCATCAGGTCAACACTGATATTAGAGGGGGTCCGTGGCAGCTCTATCTAGAAGAGCAGGAGTTGTTCTGGCAAATTAGAACTTCTGCACAGATACCTCCAGGGCTGAATGATGTTGCTTCCATTAAGTGTATTTTAAAACTAAAAGCTTTATGTAGATAAGTAACTAGGTAGTGAGGCTTGATTACTAGGTTTAGTAAAATATTAGTTTGTGTGCTATGTTATATTGAATTGTTTATATATATAAAATTTATTTATAATTTAATGTAGTATGTATAATTTAAGCTGAATTCGAACTGGCAATGTTTAGGTGTCTATTCTTATTTGATTAGGATTTATTTTATATATATATATATATATATATATATATATATATATATATATATTATCTTTTTCTATACATTTTTTCCAATTTTTTATCTTTAATTTGATGCTTTGTGACAAGTTTTTATTTGTAGTGCAGTTTATTGGTAGTGGATATCTTTTACAATGGATTTTTATAATAGCAATTTATCATTACCGTTTATAAACTGTCCTTTTTATACACATTCAATACCAATGTTGTACAGGTTTAACTAACCTAGTTTTTTATTGGTTAATTGGTTAATTAATTAATGAGTTAAATGATGAACGATTTTATTTATGTATTTAAGTATTGTAGGATGTCATGGTTTTGTACTTTGTCTGATGAAGGCTGTGTATTATTGCAGCCGAAAGCGCTTACTTCAATAAACAGTCCGTGCTGTTTTTACCAGTTTGTTTCCGCCTGGTAGTATCTCTATTTTCCAGTTTAGTTGTTGGTTTTTCTTTGTTTTTTGTTCATCTCTTTGGAATGCCTGGCAGTAACGCGGCGTCTGGTATGCAGAACGGGCATAATAGGAGTGCTACACAACTGCTCTTTTCACAAGATGAGGAGCGAGATCCTAACTTGATCAGCACTTCTAATGTTACCAACAAAGCTGACGAAGGGAATGCTTTGGGTAACTTAACTACTCTAGTCAACCTTTTATTAACTAGGGTTGATGACTTGTCACAAAAAGTGGAGCAGAATGCCACTAGGAACGTTTTCGGAGCCTCGGTGGATGCTAGGGGGAATACTGAACCTAATGCACTTCCTGGAGCATGTCAGGGAAATCAGTCGTTGCTTCTGTCCATGAATAGTTCACCTGAACAATTGAATGCTGATACAAGCATTCGCAGGGCTAGTGGGGAAGTTATTCATGAACTAGGACATCAGTCACCAGTTATTTCAAATGGTGCTAACAGTTCGACCACCATACCTTCCATGGCAACTTTTCTGGGTAAAAAAGATTTTTTTGGTCCATTTATTAATAGTAACGAAAGAACTTCAGAGCAAGAAGGAGCGGTGAATAATTTTGTGGATAAACTGAACATTTTCGATCAGAAACTGTTTAGGTGCAAGAAACTGCAACTTGAAGTTGCTTACCTACAGGAATGTATATCTAAAAAACTGATTCCCAAAGTACTACGCCAATGGCATTACCCTGCAGGGTTGGTCAATAATTCATCACACCACAAAGAATTGCTAGCCCTATTTGACACACAGGGCTTTGATTTTTTGTCATTATTAATTAATTTTTATAGTTCTGAAATTACAGTACTTAAAGATGAACTTGAAGCATTGGAGACCGGTTTGTTGCAGGACAGTGATTTTCCACGATATAAATATGACTATTTAAGAACTTTTTCAAGTATAGAGGCATCTATTGCTAAATTGGTCAGTAATAAAAAATGTAAGATGGATAGAGACCTCTATGACTATGAAAATAACAAAGCCTACCCCCCTCCCCCATTAATGGGACACAATTTATGTAATAGAGGGGTAGTAAATGAGCTAGTCACCCCTTCTGAAGATACTGAAAGCCAAGAGCAAGTGTCAGCTCGTAGAAGCGAACGTATTCGTAATCAAACTAATAATAATTACAATAATGGTAATAATAATAATGGCCATGGTCAAAATCAGAATCATGTACCTGACCAAAGTGACAATGATCAGGGTTTTTTCAGGGACAACAACAGACAGGGGAACAACAATACCAGATCCAACAACAGGGGTCAAGCACAGAGGAGGAAGAGATGGAACCAACGGAGGAGATGACATTGCCTCCAATGATGGGACCTACGGTTCTTACAACCAAAACTGTGATTTTAAAATTTACAACTACACAGTTTTGACGGTTGATCAACCTGTTATTGACTTTTTTTCAAAAGGGCTGTCGTTTGTCCCTGACAGAAGGGGTGAACTGGTTAAAACTATCATAGACTTAAAATTGTTCATTAGGAAATTGAATTTAGCAGTTTCTTTAGGTAATACATCTGCCCTTTGTAACACCTTGAGAGTTTCAAGTGTATTTAACCAACCATTGAATTGTGTTCTAAACATGTTTGAAAAAGTTTGTGAAATAGATCTAAGGGCTAGACTGAACACTAGTGATTCTAGTAGCAAAAAGATAAGTAACATCTCAAAAAATGAAATGGATTTTATTTCACTCTTGTATGACTGTAAGGTTAGAGTTATGAAGCCAGATAAGGGAGGGGGGTCTGGTGTTTATGGATGAATACTTATATGACAGCAAAATGTTAAATCATCTGCAGTCTGATGTATATCTGACTTCCAGTCTAAACGAGATAAATGTAGCTTATAGGAAAATTAGGGGGATTTTGGACGATTTGTTTTTGGAAGGTAGCATTGATTGTAACACCTTTCATTTCCTATCCATGCCAGCCCCCAAGATTTCCACCATATTTGATACACCAAAAATTCATAAAAACTTGGTAGATCCCCCACTTAGGCCAATAGTTGATGGGAGAGGATCCATCACTTATGCTTGTGCCAAGTATGTTGATGGGATACTTAAGCCGATGATACATGGTGAACCCCAGATTTGTAAAGATTCCTGGGATTTTTTGGAGAATCTCAGCAAAATCGAATATAATTCAGAGTATGTTTTTCTTGTAGTAGATGTAAAAGATCTTTACACGGTGATCTCCCACCAACTAGGTATAGATTGGACTAGGAATTTTATGCTGGCTAAGAGCGCCTCTTCCATGCAGATATATGTTGTGGAGGCTCTTCTAGAATTGGTCTTATCTAATAATTTTTTAGTGTTTAAGAATCAATTCTTTTTACAAAATACCGGAATAGCTATGGGTTCACCATGTGGGTGTAGCTTTGCTAACAGCGTCATGGCGTTTTGGGAACATCAATTTTTGTTTAATAACAAAATGTATCAACAACATGTCACTTGGTATACTAGATACCAAGATGATATGTGTTTCATCTGGAAGGGCCCGCCAGACCTAATACCTGACTTCATAGACAGTATTTCCATTATGACTAACTTCTTGGAGTTTACATATTCTATGAGCATGGATGAAATGAATTTTCTTGATGTAACAATATGTAAGGATAAGGTTAACAACAAGTTTAAATCTCTAATCTATAGAAAACCAACCCACTCTAATTGTTATCTCCATTTTTCAAGTTGATATCCCCTCCACCAAAAAAGAAGTGTGGTTAAAGGCCAGCGCGTTAGGGCTGCCAGGATGATATCAGAGGAGGCTGATTTTGTTAGTGAATGTGACAACATAGGTAAAATGTTCCTGTGTAGAGGCTACCCAGCCAATCTAATAAAACAGTTACAAGACAAAGTGCAGGCCAAAAGATATAATGGGCATTTCATGCCCTTGCTGGGAGGTGCATTGTTGGATAGGCCATCCAAGTTAAACATGAATAGCAACATGCTGACATCATATAGGATTAACTTTCTTTTTACATTTTGTATTGATTATCAAGTCATTAGGGACATCTTAGTTAAAAATTGGAATATTATTCTAGAAGATAGAGTGTTGGCCAAAACATTGGGTACACATCCAGTTTTTGCATATAGAAGGGGCCTTAATTTAAAAGGTATCGTTGAAAAAAGTAGGGCCACCAGTAAACAAAAAGTAGTTGGTATGCGAAAATGTGGAATGTGCCCTCAATGTAAGCATGTTGCACCTGGTAACAAAATTAATATCAATAAGCTAAGTATTTCCATTAATGGAAACTATAACTGTGAATCATGTGGAGTTGTTTATGTTGCTGTATGTGAGAAATGCCCCTCTTTTTACATCGGCAAAACTGAGAGGAAGTTAAGAAATGCCATAGGAAAAAAGGATTTGACCAATGCACTTGCTAGGCATATATTTGAATATCCAGAACATTGTTTTCTGTTTACTGTTGTCCATCAGGTCAACATTGATATTAGTTGATATTAGAGGGGGTCCGTGGCAGCTCTATCTAGAAGAGCAGGAGTTGTTCTGGCAAATTAGAACTTCTGCACAGATACCTCTAGGGCTGAATGATGTTGCTTCCATTAAGTGTATTTTAAAACTAAAAGCTTTATGTAGATAAATATCTAGGTAGTGAGGCTTGATTACTAGGTTTAGTAAAATATTAGTTTATGTGCTATGTTATATTGAATTGTTTATATATATAAAATTTATTTATAATTTAATGTAGTATGTATAATTTAAGCTGAATTCGAACTGGCAATGTTTAGGTGTCTGTTCTTTTTTGATTAGGATTTATCTAATATATATATATATATATATATATATATATTATCTTTTTCTATACATTTTTTTCCAATTTTTTATCTTTAATTTGATGCTTTGTGACAAGTTTTTATTTGTAGTGCAGTTTATTGGTAGTGGATATCTTTTACAATGGATTTTTATAATAGCAATTTATCATTACCGTTTATAAACTGTCCTTTTTATACACATTCAATACCAATGTTGTACACGTTTAACTAACCTAGTTTTTTATTGGTTAATTGGTTAATTAATTAATGAGTTAAATGATGAATGATTTTATTTATGTATTTAAGTATTGTAGGATGTCATGGTTTTGTACTTTGTCTGATGAAGGCTGTGTATTATTGCAGCCGAAAGCGCTTACTTCAATAAACAGTCCGTGCCGTTTTTACCAGTTTGTTTCCGCCTGGTAGTATCTCTATTTTACAGTTTAGTTGTTGGTTTTTCTTTGTTTTTTGTTCAACATGATATAGACAACAGTTAGAGGTGTCAACATTTAATGTCACAAATACAACAATATGCTTTATACAAAATTAATTTAGTAATATTTCTTATGTAACATTTATTTTAGAAATAAAAGATTTGCTAAAAATCCTCAACAATTTAACATAGTTTCTGTAATATATACCTTCCTGTGGATTACTGTTCTCACTGGACATCTGTTCGTATACTTTTATAATTTAAGGACAGATAAAAATAAATAATTTTCCTGCATTTGCTAATAAAAAATTATACTGAAACACAATCAACTGTCATTTCATGTAAAATGAATCATTATTACATACTTGTTGAAACATACATACCAGACAGCCAATTAGTTTACTCTAGCTGTTTCAAATTAAAATCAATACAAAGGCTACATGAATATTAATGTGCTCAGCCAAGGGGCACGCATCACAAGACAATTATTCTCTTATAGTAAAAGTATAATAAGAGCTATGAATAAAAGCCAAAACATTGGTTATGTCTTCATTGTGTTTGTAATGTATAGACAGCTAACAGTTGCTGTTAGCTGACATCTCCATGGCTGCAAAAAAATAATGTATGTAATGATCACAGTAGTATGTCTCAGTGTCCAGATGTCATTCTCCGCACATCTCTACTTCATTCAAAGTAATTGTAAAATAAAGAGGAAAAATGAATAGATCATTGCCATTGTCAGTAGTTTTACATTTAAGCAATAAATGTATAGATGGAGTTCACAATTAATAACTGTAGTTGCCTTTGAAACATACTTTAGAAAGAAAGAAAAAAAGTGATTATATGATTAATCCATATAGCAATAACCCATGCCTGGGTGTGGGTAATGCTGGATTTACCCATGGTTGGTGTGGTTTGGTCACGAGGGTGAAGCCCGAGTGGTCAAACAAAGCCAACTGTGGGTAAATCCAGCATTACCCACACCCAGAAGTTGGTTATTGCTATTATACAATGCCATTATTTAAGAAAAAAAATAATTACTTTTCTTAAATAATGGCATTGTATAATGCCTCCTTGCTGCCCTTCCACAGCTGTCTGGTATTCTGCAGCAGTTCTGATGTCCTGCACATGCGTATGCCTATGTAGTACATCAGAGCTGTGGGCAAAAGCAACGGAGAAAGCAAGATCTCCGTTGCTTTTTACAAACTGTTTTGCTATGTTAAATGGGTTTAACATAGCGAGACAGCTTTAAAAAAGCAACAGAGAATCTCCGTTGCTTATTTTAATGCTGTTTCGCTATGTCAAACCCATTTAACATAGCGAGACAGTTTTGAAAAAGCAACACTGAAAGCAAGATTTCTGTTGCCTTTTACAAACTGTTTTGCTATGTTAAATGGGTTTAACATAGCGAGACAGCTTTAAAAAAGCAACAAAGAATCTCTGTTGCTTATTTTAAAGCTGTCTCGCTATGTTAAACCCATTTAACATAGCGAGACAGTTTTGAAAAAAGCAACGGAGAAAGCAAGATCTCCGTTGCTTTTTACAAACTGTCTCGCTCTGTTAAATGGGTTTAACATAGCGGGACAACTTTAAAAAAAGCAACAGAGACTCTTCATTGCTTTTTTTAAAGTTGTCTCGCTATGTTAAACTCATTTAACACAGCGAGACAGTGTTGCTGTAAGAGTTATAGTAATGGAAAAAGTCCGGGCGACCGGACCTTTTTCCATTACTATAACTCAGATTTACAACGTGCATGCTGACCAATCACCATGCACGTTTTTGAATATTAATGGGGGGTCGTTGTATAATGGCTAAGAACCCATGGCAAAAATAACTGTTTTATTCCTAACAAGTTATTTTGTTGAATACATAAGCTGGGTGCTGAATTAGCCTGAGTAAATTAAAATGAGACAGTAGTTAAGATTAATATGTTTTCTTGATCATGGGATGAGTCAATTACATATGTTGAAGATGAATAGACATACAGCTGGGATTATATAAAGGTCGTACATAGTCCTCCTTGGTAAGTGCTTGTATGAGAAGCATTAAAAATTGTTTATATTTGTTTGGGTACTGTGTAGATATATCTGGATGAAAAGGATACTACCTGAATGCCATACACAGTCAGGTAATGGTTATATCTTATTAAAAAGGATACCTGCTTATATAACCAAATTAAAGGATTTTAAAGAATTCTTCAGTAAAGAAATTCAGACTTTTATTGAAATTAACTATACAGAAGATACATCAGAGATTTATTTATGGGATGCCCTAAAATTATATTTATATGGTAAAGTTATAAACTAGTATGCTCTAAGGAAAAAAAAAACAATGGGACAAGGATGTGATAACTTTACAAGAAAAAAATGATAAGCTAAAACTAGATAGACAAAAATGAAATAACCTGACAAAAGAAATTAATTTACAAAGTAAATATCTAGAAACCCTAAATCATAAAACTATGATACAAATCCAAAATCCATGCATACATTAGCTTCTAGAAAAAAATGCTTATTAAATCTAATCTAATTGAAGAACTATATTCTTCTAATGGTAAGGGGATGGCTACTAATATAGAAGACATGTTAAGAGTATTTAGAACTCACTTTAATAAAATTAATCAATATAATCCAACAATGGATTCACAAGAAGTAATTAAAACGTTCATTAGAAACCATACTAAAAACAAATTATCTGAAAATCAGATGGAATCAATTCATAGGTCTATATTGAGGTCTCATTTTAAAAATCAAATTAAGAAACTAAGACCTAATAAAGCTCCTGGTAAGGATGGCATGTCAAAATTGTATAAACTTGCCTAAAGAAGCTTTATATATCTTGCTCAAAGTTTTTTCAATAGTTAAAGTTCTAACAAAGGTCCACCATCATGAAAATGCATGCTTATTTCTCCAATCTTAAAAGTTGATAAAGACCCAGCAGATTGTTCTTCTTATATTCTAATTTCTCTATGAAATATTGATTACAAAATATTTATGGCTATTCATGCTAGCATAATTCAACACATTTCTTCCTTTTCTGATTAATAATTACCAAACTGGATTTATAAAAAAAATAGAAATTTTTATGATAACATTAAATGAATATTAACTGTATTTGATTATGCTAATAGCACAAAAGGTAACAACATCAATAAATTTAAACATTAATAGTGCTTTTGATTCAGTTAATTGGAAATACATTTTATTAGTTTCAAAGGAATGTAACTTTTCAAATATTTTTTACAATTCATTAATCTTCTTTATGAAAATGCCTTGGCTTATATAAAAATTGGTTCATACATTTCAGAATCAATTCTGATTTCTAAGGGAACTAAGCAGGGATGCCTGTTGTCACTGTTACTCTTTACTTTAATTATGGAACCATCTGCAAATTATATAAGATTAAATTTAGATATCAAAGGCATACAAATATTAATTTAAATTCCAAAATACAATTTTTGCTGATGATATCCTTTTGATTTTTAATGATAATAACTGTTCTGCTGATGATATCCTTTTGACTTTGAATAATAATAACCGTTCTCTCGTTGCTATTTGCAATGCAAAATGATTTTTTAGAAGAAATCTGGACTTAATTTTAATGAAAACAATACAAAAAAATTTACCTACACATTCTAATATTTATGATATGAAAAAAAGATATTCTAAATATATTGTAGAAGGCAAAACAAATAACTATTTAGGGGATAACTTTAACAGATAATATTAAAACTATAACAAGTGCTAATTATAATAATAATTTAATCATTAAAAAAATCTTATTAATAAATGGAATACTTTTTTTTCACTATGGATGAGAGACTTTATGATTATTGTAACACAACATTTATACATAATACAGTCTCTCTCTCTCTTCATCTCCCTAAATATATAAAAGAGTTTAGTTCCTTAATTCAGAGTTTACGTTGGTATACAAATATATATGATCTCTGAATCATCACATAAGAGATTGGTCTTTGGGCAGCATTGGTATACCAGATATAGAATGATATCCTTTATCATGAATAATCAAAGCAATCTCTCTCTCTGGTCAAATAATAATTATAGTGCTAAATGGAAAGAGATGCAAGAGAGAATTTGGTTAAAATCCAATCATCTGACAAATTTACACAATCATATTATACTAAACAATAATTTTCTTTGGTTATAAAAATATTATTTTTAGACAGCATAAGCCAGTTAATCAATTCTTCTTATATTTCCATGATAATGACCATCTAAAGAAATTTTATTTACAGGAACCCGTAATGCAAAGCATGTTTTTTTCTGTTTCCTATATTGTATACTCAAAACAATATTTGCGCATTTAATTTATCTAAAATAATTACAATTAAGGAGAAAACCTTGTTATATTGATCCCAGCTAATGGATACAGAAAAAACTGCAAACTATAGAGTATATAAGAAAAAATTTGATTTATGTAAGAAATGTGGTTAGATATTCAACACTGTAGACAATCAGTAGAATATAAAATTAATCTAATGCAACCAACAGTAAGAAATTTTGTTCCTAAACCCATTGATCTCTTAATTATTTTGATGCATCAGAATATACTAGAGAAAGGACTTTTTTCCAAAATATATGAAGTGGTTAAAAGTTCATAGGTTCATAGGTTCACAGGTTGGTACTAAGCTATCAGCCCTAGGGCCTATACAAGCCTAGCCAAACAATTCCCCAGATATTTCTTCCCACAATATTTACTTTCCTGGACTCCTGTCTAGCAGGGCGACTGACGTGATCCCCAGGGTGAATTTCCTATCTCCCATCCAATCGTCAAGGTTCCTTTTGAAGAGGGCAAAGGAGGCATTTGAAAAGGGCCAAGGAGGAGGAGTACAACAAAATATTACAACAAAAGCTATTGGGATTATTATAAACTCATAAATAGTAACTATCCAAGTAAAAGTGATACAAAAGTAATGCTATTACCTTAGAAAAACTACTTCCTCATTAAAAAGGAGATTATACTCTTGGAAATTCTTACACAGAACTTTCAATACTCCACATAGATTTGAATTAATGTATAAAAAAGTAGGATGTTGGAGATGCAAGTTGAATATTAAAGCTGATTCGCAACATATGTTTTTTGATTGTAGGTTCTTAAACCATTCTGGGATAATAATTTTTTACAGGCTTTATTCAATGATCAATTTACTTTAAATCAATAATTTTATGTAACACACCAATATTTGCCTGTGTCAAAAAATAAACTACTCACTTTATGGAGTATCTTAGCAATAACAAGAAAAGTAATCACCAAGAATTTGAAAAATGAAATAATTCCAGCCTTGAAAGAATTTATAGACATTGCAACCAATGTTTGTCATTCTGAACTTCAATCACCATTTATTACAACACTTGGATGAAATTTAAAGAACTGATAAACAGTCACTAATACTCAAGTAATAAATGCTAATTATTGAATATTCAGAATTTCTGCTGTATAGTAGGCACCTCTGTAAATAGTTGTTTTTTGTATTTAGGTATTCTTTCTCATTAGTTTGTTTAATTACCTAATTTCTATATACATCTTAAATGTAATAATTTATCTAGTTGTTAAAACTTTAATAAAATATTCTGGTTGTTAAAACTTTAATAAAATATTTGAGAAAAAAATGTTTAATTCTTTGAAGAAAGTCTGTGTATATGGACTGGACCACAACACCCCTTTTTGACCATGGCTGTAGTTACAAAAGAAAAAAAATGGTAGAAAGGCTTCCATACATTTGAGGTACAGAAACATTCACTTATTTTACAGCAATGAAAACAAATATCATCTTAACAAAACAAGATAAACACAATAAATAACAAGTAACAATATAGACACCAGAAGTTGTTTCGGCTTGTTGTTGTGTTAAAGTTCTTACACATGGCAATGTGTTATGTTTTCATTGCTCTTGTGTTTTCATACTTTGTCTGTGAGAGACATTCACTGTACTGTAGTACTATGCAACGTGGACAAGAATTTTCCATTCTTTTATTCTGCATGGGAAGGAAGGAGATTGTCAATCAGATATGAAAAATTGGGGAAATATGAAATTGGGAAATGTATGAGATGATTTGGTGCATGGTTAAACTAAAAGGAAACATGCGAAGTAATGTAGACAGCATGTGATAACAAGATATTCTGCAGTGCAAAGCATGGGTAAGTTGCAAAGCATGGGTAAGTGGAAGGGAAATTAATTTACAATTCAGGGTTGGAGTTCTATGGAGATCAGAAAAAGCCCAGTCAATGAACTTGACGCCTGCTGTTTAAATGTGTGCTTGCTCAATATAATTATTTTTACACATACAGAAGCCCTTCCTTCTTTGTGGTACACTCATAATATGCAAAATCATTCTTGCCTGACCATCTCAAGTTAGTGAGAAGCTGTGTTTCATTCCAAGTTTTTATGCATGGCATTATAAATCTTGGCAATGAGAGCTGTCTAAGTAGCTAAAAAAAATGATTTTAGATGAGAAAATTTTGCTTTATTATTTTAAATTGTTATGATTACATTTTCCAGAAGCAAAACAAAGATAAACTGCAAAAGAGAACTTCATACATCTGAGAAAAATTAAACTATTTTCTTTAATGTTCATGAGTCTGTCACAATGATGCAGTACTCAAGAGTAAGAAATACACAGAAATTATATGATGCAGATATGCATTGAAGAATATACTTCTAAACATTTCTAGCCTGATATAATTTTGCAATGGCTTTGATAACAAGAAAATTAATCAAGAAATGATAGAGTAAGGCTTTTTTTAATACATGCTAGAACAAATTTATGATTTATAGGAACTAATAGTAGGATTAAATAGTAGGTCTCAAGATGTGCTATCACAAAATGTAGAATATCAAATATGCAAAAACATGACTGTCAAGCAAAATGAAGGTAAGGCCACACAAATTTATTAAACTCATCTGCGGGCACTGCACAGAAACTGGCTTTACAAGCATCAGTTAACGAGATTAAAGTACAGTTAATGCAGCATCATATCAGTGGGAAAGCAAGAAGGAAATCATTATTTGAACAAGAAATGACCATGGATAATCTAATACATTTTGGTAGATCTACAGCTGTATTACAAATCTAGGGAATGAAATAAAGCTAGAAACAAAACGTGGGAAAAATACAAAGAGCAACATGAGATGAAATAAGCATGAACAAGAGAAGAACTATGTGGATGCAACATTGAGCAAACACAGTTACAGTGCACAGTGTGGATTATTGTGATGATAAAAAAACATGTAAAGGGCTTGGATCCACGGCATAGAAAGTTAAAGCCTTGACTGTATCTCAGGTGACTGTGGTTTCATTGGAGTCCTCAGCACTGTAGTAGATAGGCAGAGGTGAAGTGGGGGTGGAGTGAGGGGTGTGGCCTGTTTGCATTTCCCAGTGGTAGGGCAGGGCTGCATGCACTTGTAGACAGAGTTATACAATCTGTTTTGGGGAGACTAGGCAGACCACCACTTATGCCATGAGAGATGAGCAGGACTAATGGGAATATATATCCCTTGCAGAAGTGAGGGGACATCCTCAACAAGTAGTGTATTGAACTCTCTACACACAGTTGCATACACACACACACATGCACACACCGGGTGCATGTGAATTTAGAGATAGGGCAAAAACCTGAAAAAACACTTTAATCACACATAATGGCTATTTGGATCATGACCCCATTCCTCAGCTTTCACACAGTAAAGACAATGAATGAGTTGATGGACAAATAAAAGGTCTGATGGTTGGCAGGCAGTTGAGGCAAAATGGTTGCAATAGAAATGCAAATATGGGACAGTATACATTTGAATAACTGTGTATGAAATGCAAAAAGTACAAGCATTTTGTAATGCACATAACAAAAAATAATTCAATAAACTCTCAGTTAACCGGCACCCAGGGGGATTGGTAGATGCCGTATAACTGTAGTTTCTGGTTGCTTGAAAGTTATTATAAAAAATGGGCCTGACTAATACTGTACCCTACACTATTTATCTTATTTTATTTGTTCTCAGATTGGGGAGAGAGGGAATTTATTCCTATCTTCCTTTTTAAAACTCTAAAACTCTAAAAACATAAGGTATGTTTCTGCAAGGGGGGGCAGAAAGTGCAACACATGAAAATTGTAATGTATTTCTTCAATATTTTTTGCCAGTTACTTGAGAGTCCCAGTTACTTGAGTTCCGGTTAACTGAGAGGATACTGTACATAGATTACAAAAAACAGACAGAGAAATCCAATGAGCCAAAATTGGCCAGCATATATAAATATGTCATATGGCAAAAACAAAAGAAATAGTCAAGATAAAGATATGGGAAAAGACAAATCCTCACATTCAATAAAAATAAAGTCTCAGAATTTAGGCAATCAAATTAATGATACAAAAGTAAGACAGACAAATGTGTCTATGAAAGTAATGTCAGGGGTAGACTTTGACAGTGTGTGCCCACAGCTGGAATGAAATAAATAACCCTTAGAATCTATGCATGTTGAAACATGCACAATGAAATAAAATGATGCCCTGCAGCCATAGTAAAAGTAAGTAAAGAAGGACTAAAAGTTTTTCAATGTTTTAGAAGCAAAAGGAACAAATTTGTTATGCTATTTCACAGCTCAAGCATTAGCCATGCTACAGATATTAAATAGTTTAGATGAGTGACAAAAACTTAACATGCTACCAAATTAACACAAAAGTGTTTTATTGTACTGGAAAGTATAGCTTCCTATTATTAAAAAAATCCTCTTGCAAGGGTTGGGGATTGCCATTCTACTAATTTTAATTTGGAAGCAAAATAAATACTTAGTAAGCTTCAAATCCACAGATGCTAGTCATGACTCCTAGAAAAATCAGAAATAAAGGAAAACTACCAATGAAAAATTAATTTGTCATTGTCTTCTTATAATATAAGACAATGGCTGGACCTGTAGTTAACAGATGTATTCTGCTATTTTGCACACAAAAACATCCATTTTTCTTTTCTGTCCTTTTATCTACAAATGCATGGGTCTATATATTAAGTGAAATAACTTTCAGTTTGATGCTTGAGAATATCTCAGGATACCTTTGAGTTATTCTCACATAGAAAAATATCAGTTTTGATACAGCAATAAACTACTTCTTGAACTGCAGTTCCATCTTCCCTCCTACAAAAGCCTTTTGCAACTCTCAGCTCTTAAGCAAAGAGGTGTGTTTAAATCACCTCTGTACTGAGCATAATACAGGAATGACTATTTAAGGCTAGTAGAAGAGTCAGCTGCATTTCAAAGTGGTTAAGAGATTGGAGCTGCATCTGGATTTCTGCAAGCTAAATAAGTATAGACAAGACCAATAAAAGTATGAAGACTTTGTGAGCAAGAGCACGACAGGACAGTAAGAGGTCAGGGACTGCCATACCATAGAAAATGTGGTTTGACAGCTTTCATGCTCCTGTCCTGTTCACTGTGCAAACACTAAATTTTTTAGAGCAAATCCTGATGCCACAGTTACAAAAGATGCATTTTACTTCTCGAGGAATTGTATTATAAGATAAAACATGCATCCATTTTTAATAATTCATTTTATGAATATTATGAGTCACAAAAGAAGTAATTAAGTTCAATGCCTTTCAGTAGAGATGGAACTATAAAGGGTGCTACTGGGAGTAGGTATACCCTTACATATGAACTTGATTAGGGGCATGTCAACATGATGGGGAGAAGGGAATTTCAACATTCATCAATGCCAAGGATGTACTATTAGGTATAACTATATTTTCAATAAAAAGTCAACAAAGATGTTAGATATAAGAAAGATGTGTAAAATGTAGATTTTTATAAATAATGATGCGGTTTTGTATATTAAAAGGCAACTCTCTCTCTCACTCTTTCTCAAACAGACACACACACACACACACACACACACACACACACACACACACACACACACACACGCACACACACACACACATACACGCACACGCACACACACACACACACACACACACACACACACACACACACACACACACACACACACACACACACACACACACTTACTCATGCACATTATTTCTTATCAAAAGCTACATTTCCTTATTTGGAATGGAACTGTATGTAATATAATCAGTTCTGTTTGCCAAGATTACAGTGCTTTTCACTTTGTTTATATTATGAGTTTAATGGACTTTAATCCAGCTTGGATGCAGTAAAGGATCTTTTAAGGGTCAGCAATCATAACAGAATTCACTTTGATTTTCCAGAGTCATTGGAATCAAACTTGCATATTTTACTTGTGTGTAACTTAAATTTGCTGAATTATTATAGAACACCCATGGTAGTTTGAGAGCAGTGACCTCCAATCAGAGGGAGGAGTAAGAACATTTAGCTGTAGTTAGTGTTTTTCTGTTGCCATCTGTCTCCTTAAAACATTTTATTTTAATATTCCTCTACTAGAATATACCTAACTATATCTTTATTCAGTTTTGTTTAAACTCCATTGACTTATGTTTTTAGATAGCTTATCCTTATTATTCAATTCCAAAAGCTTGTGGCTGGTGTCTTATTATTACATAAGTGTTTGGCATATTATTGGCAAACCATTAATTATTGGCATCTGTCTTTTGACTGCTAGCTACTTAGCTATTGTTACTAAATGATTACAGTACAGTTGACTCATTTTAAAAGTGGCTAGTAATTCTGTACATGTTGTGTTAGATTGGTCTAGCTGAAGGTAGCATTAATGTAAAGAAAGGAAGGGTGCTCTGGCACTTTAAAGGTATCATAAGCCCAAATGGGAAGCAGTGAATGTGCATGTGCATGTATGTGTGCGTGTGCATATGTGTGTGTGTGTGTGTGTGTGTGTGTGTGTGTGTGTGTGTGTGTGTGTGTGTGTGTGTGTGTGTGTGTACAAGGCATTGGGGTGACAGCATGATGGGTGAAATACTGGGATTCCAGTAATATTCCTTTACTTTGTATTTGTAAACGTATTTGAATTTGGCAACTGTCAGAACCTGAGGCAGTACCATGTATTTTTCATATGTTCTTAAGACCATTTAAGCCTGGCATATTACTTGGTTTTCAGTTAAGCAGACACAATAGCTTTTACACTTCATATATAATTTGGTGCCAAGAGTGTGAAAGTTACCATCAATACCATGGCATATTAATTTTAGATCAGTGGTACAGATAAGGAGACCGTAACATCTGACCCTCACAAGGATGCTTTATATCCAAACAGCCATCAGGGAGATGACATGAATGGAAGATACATTTTTCTAACATGAGACAACAGAGGAAGAGGACTTGCTATTTGTTTGATGTTTTTTTTTCAAATTATTGTCAAGGACATAATGCACAAGAATAGTAATCATTAGTTACATAGTTACCTCTGATTTCTTCATGCCCAACAATGCAGTTTTCCAGGAACTTGCTAAATTTTCTTTTATTCTTCTAAACCAGTCTTCATTTTCTGTCAGAACAGTGTGTTTTCTGTTCATATTCTTCTTTTAGGGTTAGCATGAACCTGGATTTTATCAAGGAATAGTTACTGATAGGCTATAAAGGCAACAGCTGTCAAGGCAAAGGGCTGAGTTTTAAAGGACTGTGGTGAGGCCATTGGGAATGACATTCAAATGGTCTCAGGAAAACTCTGGAAAACTACGTAATGAATTGAGGAGGGGTATGCTATTTCGTAGGTACTTCTTGGCAAAGACAGTGAAATACTCAGCTGGTAACCATGACAGGAGCAACATGGAACACTGCGAGATGCTCCTGAACACAGTGACATGCTGTTTTTGAAGAAGGATTGCCTGAAGCAACTGATGGGATTTGGTCAGTTTCTGAAGATGAGATTAATATGATCATTAAAGGCCTAATGTATACCTCTCAACATCATAACAAGACATCTGGTTAAAGTCAAAAATAATGGGAGGGGGTCAGCAAAGGCTTAAAATAGAGACCCTTTTTAATATTATTCTTGTAAACTCAGTTTTTAGAAAAAACAGAATTTGTGTTGGCATGCATTTTCTAAAGGATATGAAGTCTGAAACTCAAGTGTATCTCATTGTTTAGTACAAATTTTATGAAGAACAGATAAAAAATATAAGTCAAAAATCTGGACAATCTGTTTAAATCTGGACAGTTGAGAGGTGTGACTAGATGAGATCAGGCTGGTAATGCTCAGAACACTGTATTTTGTTGGGGTGTCATTGTTTATGCACATCTTCAGTTCGCTGGCTCTCTGGAAATGTCCCTACAATGAATCTCATGAGGTGGTTCTTGTTCTGAAAGAGCCATTCAAAAGGGATTGTGATACTTAAAAAGGGTTCATAGTCCTTAGACTCTGTGGAAGGCATCTGCATCTATCATGGTGCTGGAAATGAGACTTGTTCAGTTACTGGAGCTCTGTTTAGGAGGAGTAATGTTGATTCCATCCTTGACATGGAACGCCAGATCAACTATTAGTCATTGCATACATACTAAGGTGTCTCTGAAGTTTGTCACTATTGTCTACATCTGTTTTGTGGACCTGGAGATGACATATGATATAACAAAATGTCTTTTGAAAAGGGTTGCTCAATGGTATTTAGTATTTAATATTTAATGGTATTTGGAAAGAGGAAGAGAGAGAGAGAGAGAGAGAGAGGGATGTAGCACTGTTTCTGAAATAACACAGACTATTCAATGTGAAAGTAAGAACTCACTAAGAGTATGTTTTGCATTCTCTCCTGTTCATGGTTTTCACAGCAAGGGTTGCAAGGGACAACCCAAGTCTGAAGATGATGTACTCTTGGAACATCAAGGTTGCATCCTGTTTGCTTATGCTGTTGTCCTCTTGACCCTAAATGAATATGGTCACCAGTACACACTGGATTAATGCTGACTGTGATGTGCTTGTGATAAAAGTCAGCAGCTTAGTTTCAGAGGTCAAGGTTTTCTCCCTAAAAAGAGAGGATGGCTCTCTGCAGTTGAGGGAGACAGCTACCTATGTGAAGAAGTAATCTGAGGTCTTGGTCATGAGTGAAGGTAGTAATGAGTCTGTTGATTGACCAAGAGATGGACATAATTGTGACATCACTGTAGGTGTAATAATAGACTGTGATTGTGAAAGGCAAACAGACATTTGAATAGCTGTCACTATGCTGATCAGTGTATGCTGCCAAAGTCACCTATGGCCACAAGCTTTGGGTACTGAAGAATAGGTAAGATCATAGATTTAGGTGGCAGGAATGATGTTCCATTACTGGGGATCTGTGCTCCTTCTCTATAACAGAGTGAGGGACTCAAAATTCACTTGTTCTCGGTGTTATGAAATTATTTAGTTACACTCTTATGAGGTAGACCAGGTATAGCTCAATGGTATAGGGGCTCAAGTGCAGATACAAGAGACTCTAAAAATGATAGTGCTCTCATTTTGTCTGGAAATTTCTGGTCAATGTATATGGTAATCTAGGGTTGTTGCTCAGATATGGAAGTCTGGAATGCAGATGGATAGGTGAGTCAGTGGATGAAAATATTTTTTTCCATATTAATACTTTATTTGATATTTAAAGTTTTCTTATGTTGTTATATTGCCACAAAAGTATTTTCCTGGATGAGGGAACAATTGCTCAAAGCATCCATCATTGCATTACACTTCACTAAACAAAACACAACTTTCCAAGGCCTTATAAAGTAAAATCACACAATATCAAGTAAACAGCTAATAGTAAATGTGATATGTACATGTATGAGAAATGTAAACACATCTTATTAAGAACAGCAGCATAGTTGCTTATTGGAGAGATGTCCACTTCAGATGACCTGGGTTCAGTTTTGGCTTCTGTTCATTGTCTATGTATAGTTTGCATGATCTTTCCATGTCAGTGTGCTTGTTTTTTCTGGTTGCTACAGTACTCTCTCTCTCTCTCTCTCCTTCTACAAATAAGCCACTTGACCTCCTATATTAACTTGTGTATATAGTTATACATTGTATTCAGGCTTAACCTTGCAGATTAGATCATGGCTGAAAATGGTCTATAGATCAGTCCACTTGCCCAAATAACAAATGCTAAAATCAAATAATAAAAAACACACAATAAAAAGCATATTATAAAAATCTGTAAAACAAATGTTCCCATGCAATAGGAAATGCAAATATTATATGGAAAGCAACTCCACTAATAGATATAATCATTTCATTGATCACTATGACACAGACAAATGACATTGGTGAACCACTCCATGAACACTATCAAAACAAAATCAAATTTCTAATAATTTTATCATGACCGTCTATCATAACTTCTTACATTATCGGCACAGCTCCATCCACTTACATGCCATCAAAAATTGTGAACCAAATATCCATCTCTATGAGTAAAACTAATTTTGTGAATTATGCTTTATATAGTAAATTACTGAAGACTTTTTAATAAACTGCTCTCTGTCTCACTGCTCCAGTTCTGGAGAGAGCCTTGCATGATATGTTAACAATAAATAAGATTTAAATTACTGCTTACTTTTCTCTGTTGAAAACCATGAATTCCTGCTGTACCACTTCCAGGCATTCCTGGAGGTAATCATTCTCCTGTAAAAGAATATGCATATGTGGTTATATATTCAGTCCTCATACATAGCTAACTATTATTATTTATTAAATCATTCATATTGTACACCTGCATATGTTTTTCCATCTGTTGAAAAGGTAAGCATATTATGCGACAAGTTGGGATTTATATCCTAATGGCAGGTTATCTATTTTGCTTGGCATAACAATCGTAAAGGGAATTCTTTCTGACATGAAAAAAAAGCTCTTACATGAATGAGACAGAATGTAACATTATGATATAATGATAATAAAACTGCACATTAACTGTGACAATGGGAAGTCTCCATAATACATTTCATGTTAGCAAATATTTTCAGTTTACGTCATATGAAGAAAAATTACAGTATGATCTGTCAGGTCCAACTCAATTAATGGAGTGTCTCAATGAAAAGTTTTTAATTAAAAATGTATCTGCATCCACCACTAAAATAGGCCCCATGAAGGGAGTTCTGTACATGGTACCCTCATAAACAGTAAAACATCTTCTGATTCTCACAACCCCTGGGAATGTTCTGAAAATTCACTCAGATGATCTTGCTATTGATAAGGATTCAACAGACCATATACATGCCATCAATAAAATATTATTTCAGCTTGCATTTTGGAACATGGCTTAATGACTTTGCCTTGCAGTAACTGTCTCTTGAGAACATTTTATAACAGATTTCATATACGTTGATGCAAGTATCTGCTGATTAGGGCTCAGGATATGAGCTTTCTGCTCACAATTAATATTTGTGTCAACACTGTATTGCTAAGCCCTAATTTCTTATGTAATACTTTGTTATCTACAATGAAACAGCACTCAGTGGTGTAAAAATATGGCTCTAGGTGGTGTGGGCATGTTAACTAATGTTGCCAAATGGGCATGGGTATTTACTGGTGGTAAGTTGGTTGAGGAACTGGCCTAGTCTGACCTACTCTGAGGACCCATGCTAATGGTCGGACAGCTGTACATGCCTCTATTTGCCAGTGTGTGCCTGCCATAAAGCACAGCAGCCCTGGATCAATAAGCTACTGTCTGGCTGGTGTCCAGTTACCCAGCTTTAGTTACCTGGGATAGCTCTGTTGTGCAAAAGATGGATGTAAAACCAATCAACCCACCAAATATGAACTAAGAATCACTACACTGAATGTAGGTTCACTGACACGATGAAGCTTGGAAGTAGATGCTATGATGGTAAGGAGGAGACCGGACATCCTATATATCCAGGAGGCAAGATGGAAGTGCAGTGCAAAAAAGCCACTATGCTTGGGCTCCAGAGTCTACTATGTGTGATAAGAACAGGCTAGAAATGGAGTTGGAATTGTGGTGAGGGAGAAGCTTTAGAAAGCAGTGAGGTATGTCTTCAGAAATAGTGACAGAATCATGACAATAAGACTTCAGTCTGATAGGGCAGTATTCATAATCTTAGCCTATGCCCCGCAACAGGGTTGTGATAGTTAGGAAAAGAGTGCATTCAGACAGCAGTTGCAGGACCTACTAGATAAAGCAGGGAAACATGAATTGGTGCTGATAATGGGCAACCAGAATGCACATATCTGGACAGACAGAACAGGATATAAGCACTGCCTGGGTCCACATGTGTGGGGCAACAGGAATAAAGCAGGTTAAACCATTATATACTTCTGTCTGGAAATGGCTTGATAGTAGCCAACACATGTTTCAGACAGACACACAGTCACAAGATCACAAACAATAGTGGCCAGCATGCAACTCAGATAGACTCCTTCTTAGTAAAGAAAGGACACTGGGGTAGAATCAGTGATGGCAAAGTCAGTGAAATAGTCAGCCCACAGCATTAACCATTGGGTATCACAATCAGCTGCAAGCAGTGGTCAGAGAAAGCTCTAAGGTCATCAGAGACCAAGCTGAAGACCTGGAAGTTGACTGGAGAGAAAGCACAACAGTTCAAGGAATTACTCAGGGCTCTAGCACCCCAAGAGGAGGAAATAGGTGGAACTGAAGGAGAACGGTAGCACCTCAAAACAGCATCTATGAGGAGTACAGAACAGTATGCAGCCGAGTCATGTATAGAAATAACATACATAAAGAAAGCTGGTGGTGGAATAAAGAATTCCAGGAAGTCTTCACAAGAAAGAAGGAGTGCAGGAAAAAATGGGAGATAGAAAAGACAGAACAGGATAAGAAGAAATATTGGTTGGTGAACAAAGAGGCTAAGAAAGCAGTTGCAATGGCAAAAAACAAGGCATCAGAGACACTACCAGCTTCTCAAATGTGACTCAGTAGGTGGTAAAAAGAAACTATATCAGGTTGCAAGGCAAAGACAGAAAGATAAAGAAGATAGTCAAACCCCCTTCATAAGGGATTCCAGCAACAACCTGCTCACCAGTCCACAGGACATCAAAGGCAGATGAAAGGAGTACTTCCAGCAACTTCAAAATGAAGAAAACACACACACACAAAAGCTGTACTGTTAGCCTTTAGATTTGTCATTAAACTAAGATCCTTTCTGTTTAAGTCAGTGGCAGTTTAGGTGGATGGAAAAGATGTCACAGTATGCACTGAAAAGACTAGAGGAAGTTCCCAGTGCCCTGGCCAAATCCCCTTATAGTACACATAACACCTCAGGTGTCGCCTGAAAAAGGCTACTAACTAGACTAATGGACTGGGACTAACCTAGCCAACAAAGCATAAATATATTAAACAAAATGAAGGCTCTCCTTGCAATATTCTTCTGTACTCAAATGCATAACATGAAAGAGAGAATAAGCTGATGTGCTCTGAAATTAACAGATCTTAATTTTTTTTCAAAATGTCCAAGTTACAGCAATGTCAGGTAGAGGCTGATACTGATATTGGTCAATATTGACCAGAGCACTACCCTGGCAAACAAATATAAATAAATACATAAATAAATAAATGTAATTTACCCAAAAGCCACTTATAAGGCAATTGATGGCTGATACAAAGCCGTAATGGCTATATCCAGACTTACAAGCTGTATTCAAATCAAGTGTGCGAAAAGAGCAAGGAATAGTTACAGCAGTTAGACTGTTGACTAGTTTATTGAAATAAGCGCTTTCGGAAAAACCAATGTCCTTCCTTCTTCAGATATCCAATATCCTGTCTTTGAACATTTTATACAAACCATCCCAATTAATTGTTCACTAATTAAACAATCAATTAACATATTAGATATAAAAAATGTAATGTTTCATACATAATATACATGAATCATACAAAAAAGCTTGTGTAAAAATCTAATAAGAATCTAATAAAAATCAGATAAAGGCGACAACCTTAACCCAAGTTGTCTATGGTGAATTCAGCTGGAGTGGTTTCGCAGGATCTGTTCACGCAAGAGGAGCCGTTACTGCACTCATTTGAAAGCAATAACGTTGCACCCGAAGAGGCGAACGTCATCGGAAACCTAACGGCACTCATCCATGCTCTAATGGGCCGTGTGGATCATTTAACTCAGAGGATGGACAGCATTTTGCCTGCCTCAAACACTACAGAACTTTTTAATCAACCTGGAGGCAACCAAAGTAACGTAATCTTAAAATCTACGCAAAGTAAGCAACCTAGATGTAATTTAAGTAACTTAAGTAATGGTGTTTTACAACCTATGCAACATAACCAAGCCAGCCCAATTCTAAACAACCCTCCCATACTGGCGTCTGCTACGCGGGGATGTAGAAGCAATCAACAGAATACCCCAACGGATAACGCTGGCGAGGTAAATTCACCAGAAAGAGTCTCAATAGCCCTAGGACTTAACAACAACATATCACCAGGGAGAATGGAAGGGAATGGATCGCACAATGAACTTTTGCCATCTATTGGAACTTTTCTCAACAACGAAAAGTTTTTGACAATGGGTTGACACAAGCAGCAGCTTCTCCTGGAACTACAGGGGTGAGTGACCTTTTAATCAACATCAATACTTTTGATAAAAAGTTGTTTCGCTGTAGGAAGCTACAGCTAGAAATTTCATATTTGGATGAATGCTTACAGAAAGAGTTAGTACCTAAAGGACTAAGACAGTGGAGGTACCCTGTTGGCCTGATTAATGGGTCAGAGTTTCATTGTGAACTGTTGAAGTTATTCAATAAACAAGGTTATGAGTTCATCAGGGCACTTATTAATCATTACAAAGGTGAAGTCAACGGGCTTAAAAACGAGCTCGAACTGCTTGAGCATGCTATTAAATCTAATGTTGAATTTCCTCGGTACAAATATGAGTACACGAGGATTTTTAATAGCATACAAGCAAGCATCAACAAACTGACTGAAACTAAAAAGAAAAAAATAGCTAGAGATATGCAGCAATATGCTAACAACAAAGCATATCCATCTCCACCACCTAGCTACCCTTTAACTGATCAACTTAGTGGCCCTAATGACGGAAACCTTAACTCTAATGATTTATGTGACAACGATAGTGTATCGGGGCACACACCTACGTTACGTAGGAGTGAACGAATTAAAAACAACCAACCTGACAATAACCACCAAGTTTTTATTAATAACAATCCTCAACCATCAACCAGTTTCCATCAGGGTTTTCATGTGGCTCAACCCAACCAGGCAAAGAAAACCACAACTATGAGCAACCAGGGAAGAACAACGAACAAGACGAACAAAAGGAACCGACGAAGGAAATAACTAGGATGGACTCATTACAACCCCAGATTTTGACTAACACAAGGGGTGACTTTCACATTTACAACTATACAGATTTGACGATACCACAAGACATTATTGATTTCTTTGCAGTAGGGTTAACCTTTGTTCCCGACTTGCATATGGACATAGTGAATACCATTGTGGACCTTAAATTGTTTTCACGTAAACTCAACCTGACTGCTTTATTAGGTTGTACTCCTACAATCAACACATCATTTAGAGTGCCTAGTCTATATAATCCACCTTTGCACCCAAATATCCTTTGTTTTGAGAAAATGTGTGAGATTGATTTTCGATCCCACCTTAAACATATAAACAAGAAGAATAATACTAATATAAATAATAACCAAAGGGACTTCATTCAATTACTTAAAGATTGTAAAATCAGAGTTATTAAGCCGGACAAAGGTGGAGGATTGGTCCTTATGGACCACTCAACATATGTTACATCTATTAGTAAGCACTTAGACGCTACTACGTATCAACCAGTTAGCCTAAATGAAATTAACACATCTTTTAAAATTATTAGAGAGATGCTGGATGACTTGTTGCTAGAAAGGGCTATTGATATTGATTTGTTTAACTATTTAACCATGTTGGCACCTAGGACACCAGCTTTGTTTGGCACACCCAAGATTCACAAAAGAATTGTTGACCCCCCTTTTAGACCTATAGTTGATGGGCGTGGGTCCATCACCTATGGATGTGCCAAATATGTTGATTCGATTCTGAAACCCTTATTATGTAACGAACAACAAATTTGTAAAGACTCTTGGAGTTTTCTTAGTGAACTTAGTAAGGTTCAATTTCATTCAGACTACAAATTCCTAACAATTGATGTTAGGGATTTGTATACGGTTATTCCCCAAAATGTAGGCATTGAGTGGACCAGAGAATTTATGACTCAAAAGAAAGTCAATGAAAATACCATCTATGTAGTATTGACCTTATTAGAGATTGTCCTTAACAATAACTATATGTATTTTGAAGGGGAAATGTACCTACAAAAAACTGGGGTAGCTATGGGGTCCCCATGTGGGGGAAGTTTCGCTAATTGTGTGATGGCACATTGGGAAAGAACACTACTGTTCAAAAATAAATTTTTCCAAAAACATGTCATCTGGTATACCCGATACCAAGACGATATGTTCTTCCTTTGGCATGGCCCTGGCGACATCGTCCACAATTTTGTAAATTCTATTACATCACTAACGGATTTTTTTGAATTTACTTATAACCTAAAGGACGATGAAACTAACTTTTTGGACATTAATTTGTCCAAAGATATACCCCACAGAGCCTTTAAAAGTTCCATCTTTAGGAAACCCACATATTCTAATTCTCTCCTTCACTTTTCTAGTTGTCATCCCTATCATCAGAAGAAATCTGTGGTTAAGGGCCAAATGGTTAGGGCTGCTAGAATGGTTTCCGATGAGAATGATTTCATCAGTGAATGTGACACAATAGGGAACATGTTTTTCAACAGGGGGTACCCTATAACGTTAATTTCTAAGATTAGAAATGAGGTTATAACTAAAAGACAAATAGGCTTTTTCAACCCCTTACTGTTGAAGGACAAAGTAACAGAACAAGACAATTTGTCAAACAAACAGACTAACGACCTGGACGCAAGTATTAATAAATTTAGCACCGGGTTTATATGTACATATAATTTAGATCACGCTTCCATCAGGGAGATTTTAAATAAAAATTGGGCTCTCATTATCGAAGATTGTCATCTGAAGAACCTGTTTGGTGATCAGATAAAAATCACATATAGACGAGGGAGTAATTTAAAATCAATACTCGAACATCATAAGAAATCTCTGGTGCCTAGGAATAGGGGTATAACTAAATGTGGGGCTTGCCAACAATGTAAATATATAAATACAGCTTTTCAGTTCAGAATCAATGATAAAAACTATAAGGTGCAGGGTAAATATAATTGTGACTCTAGGAGTATCGTCTACGCAGCAATCTGTCAATGTTGCCCCGCTTTCTATATAGGGAAGACAGAAAGAAAATTCAAACAGCGTATCTATGAGCACCAATACGCTATAGCTAGAGGTGATAAGACAAACGCCCTAGCAAAACATATACTTCTGTTTCCCGATCACACTTTTAAATATACTGTACTAAAACAAATAATCCAGGATGAGAGAGGGGGACCATGGCAGATTAAGCTCGAAATCGAGGAGCTATTATGGCAGATTAGGTCTGTTGCATACGTTTCGCCAGGTTTAAATGAAACTATTTCTATTAAACCTTTTCTTAAACTCTTGGCGCTTAAGCGATAGGCTACGGCAAGTAATTTTAAATAAATTAAAATAATTTGTTTTTTTAACACCATGTGTTTAAAAACAATTGTTTAAAAACAATTGCTGACACTAAAAGGGTGTGAATAAACTCCTTTTAAGAATGCATTTAGCTATAGCGTTTTTTGAAAGCAGTTTTTAGCATGTATTTAGTTCATGACATCTAGGGTTAAGGTTGTCGCCTTTATCTGATTTTTATTAGATTCTTATTAGATTTTTACACAAGCTTTTTTGTATGATTCATGTATATTATGTATGAAACATTACATTTTTTATATCTAATATGTTAATTGATTGTTTAATTAGTGAACAATTAATTGGGATGGTTTGTATAAAATGTTCAAAGACAGGATATTGGATATCTGAAGAAGGAAGGACATTGGTTTTTCCGAAAGCGCTTATTTCAATAAACTAGTCAACAGTCTAACTGCTGTAACTATTCCTTGCTCTTTTCGCACACTTGTTTTAAACAGTTTGGATTAAGCTTTGTAGTTTGTATTCAAATCAAGCCTTGTTAACTTTAACTGAGCATAGCACCACATTCTCCTCAGTTATATATTATCCATCTGTGCACGGAGATGCGAGTTATACATTGTATGTGAAAATGATGGAATACTGAGTTTAGAGTGCCTGCTCCTCCATTGGTGCTCATAAGGAATAAATCTCAGGAGTACATCTCCCAATAATAATTCAAGTAGAAACTGGAGACTTAACAGGAGAGTTCCTCTCTCTCAATGACACAGCTAATTGATGGTTATATTACTTCTACTGAGTAAGTGGCATCCCCATGCCACACTCATTGTTCAGTGTCACCCATGGTGCTGTTATCATAGTAGAAAGGGGAAAAGTTAAGGCATACAGCAAAGCTCCTCAATGGCTGGCTCTTTCATGGCCATGCCCAGGAATGGCTATTGTTCCACTGGAGAAGAAATAGCAGGCTAACAACAATCAGTCAGATGGGTAGAAGACACAGTAGTCCAAAAATATTATACTATTTATATCAACAGCTACACATCCAGCCACATAAAAATGCTATGTATACTGCAGACACCATTAATGTTTGTACAAGGACAAAAGAAATACATTTGCAGTACTGTATAATTGTCTTCAAAGGTTTCAGCTCTCAAGAAGCAGTTTAGAATACTGCAGATTATGCAGAACATGTATAACTGATTTAAACACAAAGCAGTTTGCATAACACTGAGAAACATTATTATTCAGAATATCACTAACATTAAAAAAGTTACCTACTGATTGAGTACTGTCTTTGCTGTTGTCCCTGGATCGATTTTTTGCTAACCTCTTTTTCTTTTTGTGCAATGGTCTTGATTCTAGGATCATTTCTTCTAATTCAAATGTAGGATCACAATGCAAGCGGCCTTTCTAAGGAAACAGAAGATATGGGAAAAGATTATTGTCTGGATTATGAATTTCAGACATGTATTTGTGTTGTTTTTATATTCATTTTGTTTTATTCTTGAATATCTAGATGGAGGTGTGTCCAAATGTAAAGAAAAACAAGAAATAATGGATATATTAGGTCCTTACTAACAGCAACATAAACAAGCTGATGTGTCCATGTGGCCTTAAAGCAATATAAATGTATAAATATGGGCACATAGGGGTAACTTTAGGGTTAGCACACATAAATAAGGTGGTGCAGGGGGCTAACGCTAACCCTAGACATTAAGTCCATAAACATCCTTTCCATAACAGTACAAATAAATAACCCACACTGCAAAGATGCACTCAGATGGACATAAAATAAATATTTTCCCCTCTAACCTCTGCTCTAACCCTAATCTGTAAGAAAGCGTACACACACACACACACACACACACACACACACACACACACACACACACACACACACACACACACACACACACAAAATGTGTGCACAGATCTACTTTTAATTTTCAAATCACCAAAGTACTGAACCTGATAATATCAAGACAAAAAAGCCATTGCACATAATCAATAATCACTTTGTTTTATATTTTCTAATGTTATCCAACTTCTTGTGTAATCTATGTAAGCTTGTCTATTTAGAGCTTTTCTCCCTGGGCCTCCGCTGAAAAAGGACATGTATCCAGTCGGACTATCCCGGTAAACAAATGTAAAATAAAATAAATAAATAAATTATAAAAACAAAAAGTCAGAAGATTGCATCTGACAACATCGAACTACTATTGTATTCAAAATAAAAAATATTGAATCCCAAAACACAAAAAAAAAAGCTGCAAACATCACCGATCACATCAAATCAAACAATATTTAAATAAAAACATAAACCACAGACCCCAGCCAGCACTCAAATCCAGTAAAAGTCAAAATGTATACCACACAGAAAACACAGAAGGATCCAAGGAAAGCAAGGAATTCCAGTATAACTTTCGTTTAATGTAGAACAACGAAATACATAAGCGCTTTTGTAGCAAAGCTACTTCATCAGATGTATACCAAAACACATACATAAGGAGACTTTAGACATGGCCTGAATGATAGGGTACCTATTAATACAAGGCTTAAAGCAAGACATTTGAATAAGAAATAACATATGCATGTATGAGATATATATTTTTACTGAAATAGATTTTTATTGGAATGTTTCTACTGAATGTATTTTTTATGTATAAATTCACAAATGTATTTATTATGTATGTATCTGGTTCTTACTGCCTACTGGAAGTAGATGGAAATGTCATTGTTTTTGGAAGTAGGTTGTATAGATGTAATATACCTTTTAATAGTAATTGTAGATAGTCATGTGATTTATTGAATTAATTATATAATGGGTTATGTATGTGTTTTGGTATACATCTGATGAAGTAGCTTTGCTATAAAAGTGCTTATGTATTTGGTTGTTCTACATTAACCAAAAGTTATACTGGAATTCCTTGCTGTCCTTGGATCATTCTGTGTTTTCTGTGTGGTAAACAATATTTAAAGTATTCACCATAAACCGCCATAAACCACATTTTCGTACAAAAGAAATGAAAAGAAATGCAACTAAGTAAGTATTTTAATTTACAAGGAACAACTTTAAAACTTTAACTGCCATTACTGCATACAATGCTAATTATTTTCCCTTTTTACTTACATCTCCACACATTTTAAGAGTAAAAAAACTGTGTTCGAAAGAACTTCTCTAAACGTTTCAAAGAAAACTGCACTATACTATGTAAAGATAGTTTCATTATAACAAAATGCCGATACTTCTGGGAACTTAAAAGTAACTAAGTAACATTGATTGGATAAGGGCATCAGAAAATATTAAAGAAAAACTGCCACATTAAAACCAGCACCAAACAAGCAAAACTATATATTAAATAATTTTAAACAACTATTTAACATTATAACAACTGAATTTAAGGTTTATGCAAGAGGACAAGCCCCCTGTGCCCTTCACACCCCCTGCAAATAATATATAACAACTATGAGATTGCACTAAACTGACAGAAACGGTACACTTACCAATCTGGACTACATCACAATCTGCATACAAAAATATAATGGTAGTTTGGTGATGTAAGATGCAATCTTCTGACTTTTCATTATTATGACCTTTCATCTTTTTCATCTCCTTATTATCAGGTTTGGTATTTTGGTAACTTGAAAATTAAAAGTAGACCTGTGTGAACACATACACACACACATATATGCAACCATCTGTGCATGAGGTGGTGGCTTAAATATAATACAAAGTTAAAAGTCGTTCAACATATTTCAGTTTATAGTTAAAACAGACAAGTCCACCCCGTTTATCCCAAACCACAAGATAAATTTTAACTTTTACAGTTTCTTACACAATATATTTATAACCCATACTTGATTTGTTAAGATAAAAAAAAATCACTTAAAACAGTAGTAAATATAGCTTATAACATTAATGAATATTGCGTCCTAATGAACTACATTTAAACAGATTTTTGAAGGCAGTTATTTGGTGTAATTACTTTATTTACAAATAATATAAAGGCAGGAACAGTTGAATAAAAAGTGATACTGATGGGGGGGAACTGGCATCTTAGGGTACTTCTTGTTTCAGCAAGCCTGCTAAAATAGATAGTCTGAAGAAAGGAATAATACACACAAGAAATGGAAAATAATGACATATATGAAAACCACTATATTATGCAAAGTATACATATGTTATAGTGGGCAATGTCTGCATTCCTTAACCAAAAAAATTAAGGCTATTTGCAAAGCAGCAGGTGTGATTCAATTGAGTTATTAAGTACTAGTGCTGTAATAATATGTCATGGAAATGTATAATATATGTAATTATAAATCAAATTGGAACTGAGTCAGAATGCCTGCCAACACCACTGTAAATCAAAGCTTGGACAGTCCACTTGATGCCTAAAGCCACTACTGGGACAAGGAAAAGTTAGTGTCAACAGATGACTTACTGTTCCATGCATGAATTATTGCTCTACATCCAAATCTCACTTACTCAGCCAGAGGCTATAAGTAAAAAAATGCAAGGAAGAAGGCCCATTCTATCAGGAACAAAGTTTGTCCATGGTGATCTTTGGAAGTATTACTTTTAAGGTGGTTAGACTTGGGGGTCGAACACACCCCCTTCTGTACAGCACTTCCACTCTGTTATACCACCATGGAGTGTTTCTTGTGAATTAAGAATTTGATGATTGTGTGATCCTCCAAGCATAGGAAGGTGGGAGGAAAAGATGAATTACAAAGCAAAAATGTAGGTTAATACAAGCGTATGTGTTTGTAAACTACTTAGCACCTTTTAGATCTGGTGTTGACATAAATCAGTTTTCCATTATTTTTATAACTTTAAAATCATAAAACCTACACTCCCAGTAGTTTAGGGTTAAATGTTTCATTATTTAAACAAGTAAACTAATCTAAGTATAATAAAATGTCCCCAAAATAAACAAAAAAGTGAAATGGAATGCTGCCCACTATCTTCTCCAGCCACATGACAACAAGTCATAGCTAGTCAAACCTTGGATTATTGCTGTGTGACATAACCACTGAAATCAATTGCCTTGATGCAACTGATGTCAGAACTCAAGTCAGATTCCCACACTACTCAGCAGCAGTTGCCAAACTGATCAATGTGATCTGAGAGTTGGGATGACTTCCTCTCTAGAAGTGTATAACAATCTATTAAAAATGCTTATTGTACATCTAAAAAATACTGGTTCTTACAGATAGATACTTTCACTTCAGCTTGATTGGAAAAGTATATTCCTCAAGAGAGTAGGCAAAATTCCTGGAAAACTGCTTCTAAAATTAAAAAGCTTAAAAACAGGTGACTCTTATTCTCTGATTGCAGGGCTTTTATTTTCTGAAACAATAGATTTACTCTTTAAGTAAGAGGTCTGTATTGGACTTTAAGCTTCAAAACATATGTAAGTATGCATTTATATTTTAAGCTAGAACATTTTTTCATGATAAGGAATATTAAATGGTTAGGTTTAGTGTTTTACTACATTTACAGTGAAATACGCAACATATTTCAATTTATTAAACTTATGAATGTATTTCTAAATGTTAAACTAATACTTCCTGTAAGAGAATGTCATTAAATTACAAGCAATAGAATTGGCAACTTTAAGACTATATAAGCTAAGAATTTTATTATATTTATTTAACATTGCTTAGCATGTGCATTGCTGGGTTAAAGGAATGTCAGATCTAAGTAATATGTTAATTAGAAGTAATAAAGTAATGGCGTTTTTTTTTTGTTTGTTTGTTTCTGTGTATCACATTCATTCCACAGGTCATTAAAAAGTAAGTAACACTTTAAAAAGCTTGAGAACAAATGAATGTTCCAGTTGATGCGAAGGTGCTTGATTCTTGCTTGTCTTGAATCCCACCTGCTTCTTGAGCTGTTTTGCAGAAAATCTAGGTCAAAGTTCATCACCGATGTTTGTATAAACAGAAAGGAACTTTCTTTTTCTTAAGTCTATATGTCAGAAATCTACTCAAACATATTTTTTCTCTTAGAAGTGATGAATTGGTAATACAAACACTACAGTAATATTTTATATTGAGATGTTGCTGACATGTAATTTGCTTACATTTTGCTGATTGTTAATGGTGTATGCTGTATTGTTATTTACTCTAACTGTACTTATTAATAGAAAGAAGTAAAGTTAGATGTTTATTACTGATTAGAAAATTTTAAAAGAATTAAGAATTATAAGAAACTTACAGAGGAAATTGCCAGCTACTGTGTGCTGTGAGTTGTCATTTTCACATGCTGTAATCAAATTCTAATGTCAGGATGTAAAATAGCAATCAGAACAGCAGTTCACAATGGCTAAAATCACACATTCAATTTAAACAACCAGGGGCTCTTTTATATATAGTCAAAATTGATTGTAATACTAGAATGAATAAGAGTAAATATCTTATGAATAATATGCAAATGCACAAGGAATGAAATATCTGCTATGAAAGATTAACAAAAGAGCAGTATCAGTAAGCTAAGAAATATATACATATACTGTAATCTTGAATAGAAAGCTGATGATTAAATAGCTCTTTGGTAAGAGATTTTAGAAATACAAGGTATATAGAATAAGGTAGACAATTAGTGGGCAAATAAAACAAAAATATATTTAAATAACAAACTGCTTATAAGAAATATATGTATTACATTTACCTGCATATGGCAGAAATATGAATGTACAAGATCTCATGTAGTTTACATAGAAAATTATACAAAAATTATTAAAAATATCCTGAAAGCTGAAATGTAAAGCTTGGTCATGTGAACACTGAAGCTTTTTACAGATTGTATGTTATTAGTTTCACTAATACTAATAAGTCAGAGTTTAAATTTGAGTGTTATAGTGCTGAATCAGTAAATCCATTTTGATAGAAAGTAAAGTGGGTTTTTTAATATGTTTGAACTCAGGAACGGAGAATGGGATTTGAATTAAGCACATTGCAACTTCTGAATACAATATAAACTGCATTTTGAATCCATATAAATAGCAGGACATTCAGTTTGACCTGAGTAAGGTACATACTTTTATGAATTAGTTTTATAGGCTAAAGCATTTTTAAATATTTTGAAATTTCTCATGTTAAGTGTTTTACACAATTTTAAGATACAGACACTTGTAGTTTTAAAAGTAATTCAGATCTTTTGTTAGATCTATAAAATGTGTGTATCTTTCAGCATGACATATATATATATATATATGTGTGTGTGTGTGTGTGTGTGTGTGTGTGTGTGTGTGTGTGCATGTGTGTGCATGTGTGTGTGTGTGTGTGCGTGTGTGTGTGTGTGTGTGCATTGATTTTCCTTTTGTATAATGTTTCTGTATGATAATATTACTTGTCTCCTTTAAGTCTACAGATATATTTAGCTCTTCAGGTCTCACTTTGTTCACTTTAATTATAATAATTGGATCATAGGAAGTTACTAGGCTAATGGCCTGAGGGCTCTTAGAAGCCTAGCCAAATTTGCCCTTGTTACCATGATCAGCACCTATTGCCCCTGTCCAAGAGGGACACAAATCAAATCCCCAGGGAGAATTTACTGTTACCCATCCAGTCATTCAGATTGCATTTGAAGAGGGTCAATGAAGTGCTCTGTTTGACGTGAAGAGTCCTCCATTCCAAAGGTGTGGTAACATCTGGGAGACAAATGTGCCCTAGTATGTTCTACTGATGTCACATACCAGGTTTAGGTCCTTAGAGTGAGTAACCTGTGTGCCATTCGACTAGTGGATGTGCAGCATTTTTAACAAAGTAGGGTCAGAGATCGCCTTATATGCAAGGCAGAGATTGCCTTTGAGTAGTCTGTATGAAACAGAATAAAGTAACAGTAATTTCAGCCAATGCACATAGGATAGCTGCTGAAGACCTTGAATTTTCCTTGAGAAGAACCTTTGTGGTCTTTCTAATTGCTGCAGGTGTTTTGAAAGGTACATACATAAAGGGGCACTGTACTCAATTATTTGCCTAATGAATGAAGAGTACAGAGAGGTGATAACTTATTTTTTCAAGGCAATGCCCTTACTTATGAGATGAGCCATAGAGAATGCCCTTCTTAACATTGTGGAAACAAGGTGATCAAAGGCAAGGTTGCTGTCAACCTGACTGCCCAGATCTCTCACCACTGAGTGTGCACTTAGAGTATTGCCATTGATGTGGTAATTTGCAGGACCATCGCTCTTACCAAAAGGGATGATTTTTTTGCATCGAGTTTGAGGCTATGACTTTGGCATCAGTTATTTGCTTGTGTAAGACCTTTTTGAAGGATGTTGACATCATTTGGAGATTTTATGACTGCACCTAGTTTGCAGTCATCAGCAAACTTTGTCAGCCACAGTCCCTTGGTTTTAGCTTATACTATAGAGGAAAAGATTCTGAACAGTTGAGGTCCCAGGACTGTTCCATCTGGAATGCCACTGGTTATGGGTTTGCTGTTGGAGGTGGATTCCCCTATGTAGACTGTATGGGTTCTATCAGTGAGGCAGTTCACAACCCATCTTATGATATAAGGGTTGATATCTAGCTGGGAGAGTTTGTCAATGATGTCTGAGTAAGGGATATTGTCAAATGCCTTGTTTAGGTTTTAGGTAGGCTATATGCATACACTTCCTCTCATCCAGGGCCCTGGTGACTGTCTCAAAGAAGCTATTCATACCTCTCAACCTTTCAGAAATCTGGACAAAAAAATAAAAGTGGGACAAAGGCCCAAAAATAGGGACAATTTTTAAATATCGTTCTTATAAACTTAAAAAGGGGGCAGCCACAGTGGTGCAGTGATTAGCATCGCCGCCTCATAGCAAGAGGTTCTCCGGTTCGATCCTCGGCTGGGGTGCCTTCTGTGTGGAGTCTGCATGTCCTCCTTATGGTTGTGTGGGTTTCCTCCAGGTGCTCCGGTTTCCTCCCACATCCCAAAGACATGCTGCAGGTGGATTGGACACTCTATATTGGCCCTAGGTGTGAGTGTGTGCATGTGTGTGCCTCCTGTGGAAGGTTGGTCACTCAACACCGTAAAACTTCACTGCCAATAATGAGCAGACAAGGTGATCTGCTGTGGTGACCCCCAACCCGGAAAAGCCAAAAGAAGAAGAAGAAGTTCTTATAAACGTAGAATGTTGATAGAATAACAGATTGTGCATTAGCATAAATTTTCTGAAAGGTAGGAAGTCTAAAAATCAAATGTCTATCATAATTTTCTAACTTCAATCTTTAATGATTTGTCACTAATTTTCCAAAAAAAACAAAACTTTATGAAAAATGGACCAAAAATATGAGCCAAAAATCTGGACATTCTGCAAAAATCTATACAGTTGAGAGGTATGAAGATGGTGCTCAGACTGTGATTGAAGACAGTACCCAGTGGTGATGCTAATTCTTGTTTGAGCCCATGTAGGATGCAGCCTCGGATATTATCAGGTCCCATTGATGCTGTGTTTTTTGGCTTTAGAAAGGGCATTTACAACCTGCTCTTTAGAGATACAAGGAAGGGGACAGGTGGAAGGGATGTCATGATGTGTAGCAGGGACAGGGGAGTGAAGTTTTCATCAAACCTGTCAGCTAACAGGATAGCTATGTCCACCAGTTTGGTACATGTGTTATCACTGACTACCAAATTTTTTTGGCATTTACTTCTCAGAAGTTAAGGCCAATCTAAGTGGTCTCTGGTTGACTAAATTTGCAGATGATTGCAAATTAGGAGCTGTCATTGAATCTCACACTGACACAAATGTTCTCCAGGAGAGGCTAACACAGACAAACAACTGGTGTCAGAGTCATGGAGTACAACTAAATGCCAAGAAATGCATAATAGTATCCTTTGGGAAGTCATCCATCCCTGGTAACTATCATATTGACAACACACCCCTTGGAGTTGACACAGTAGTCAGGGACTTAGGGACACACATAGATAGTAATCTAGCCTTTGATCATCATGTGTCTACAGTGGTGAGGAAATCATTCTATGTTGCACAACTTATAAACAAATGTATGTCATCTAAGTCCCAGGAAGTCATTTTTTCACTGTATTCAGCATTCATCAAACCTATCAATGAGTACAATGCCCCCTTTGGTATGTTCCTAACCAGGCATATCCAACAACTGGAATGTCCACAGAAGTTCCTCACTAAAAGAATACAGGGCATAAGTAATATGTCCTATGGAGACCACCTCAAGGCCCTATTCCTGTATTCTGTCTCCTACAGGCTTTTGAGGGGAGATATATGCCTGGCATATAGGGCATTGTCAGACCCCACTCTGATGGACCTCTTGCATATCCACAAACAAAGAGTATCAGAATTACCTGTTCTAAAGACTTAAACCTTGCCTGTGATATAAATAGGACCTGCTGGAGAGATAGGTATGTATCCCAGAGACTACCCCGTCTATGGAACAGGCTCTCCATCCATGTGAAGCAGACTTCCTCCCTAATCCAATTCAAGTTCAACTTGGACAACGGGATGAGAAACTGGAAATTTATCCCTGGTTTGGCACCTATGTCTCTGATGCAAACTGGTAACCTGTAAATGGTTCATCTTTCAGGCCATGCTTACACTTATCAAGGTTATCAGAACTTGTTAGAGATTTGGGATGCATGGTTAGGCTTAAAAAGGTCCTTGTGGTCGTTAGCCTAGTAAATGCCTATGAACCAGTTTGGCACAAATCTGGGCCTTACCTTTTAGGTTATGGCTATAACTAAAGAATGTCTTACCTAATTTGGATTCAAAGTTTACCTTGGAGGACTTCAGAAAAAACCTGATTTTCTTATTTAAACTGCAGGAGTGTCTCTAGTTTAAAGCCCACTCCTTCTTGTTCTTAGAGAGCAGTTTCTTTCTTCTATTATAAAGCCTGTTAATGGTGGTTGTCCACCAGACAGGTTTGCTCTTCCTTGAAGAGCTTGTTTTGGTCCTAACAGGTACTGCCAAGTCAATGCAGTTATAGAGGTGCTTGTATAAGGCATTGGTGTAGACCTCGGCATAGTTACTGGTTCCATCTGAGGGGGGAGGTGCAGTGAAGCTATTTATACCACCCCATAAGAAGCTATAATCTGCTTTGGAGAATTTTTTAGTCTAGTTGGTGCTGTGGGAGGATTAGGTGCGATAGTTACTTCAAATGAGACTGATTTGTGTTCAGATCTCACCAGGGGTAAACTCACAGTGGGGGTGCTACATTGGTCTCCCGTATTTGTAAGCACCAGATCCAGGATGTTTCCGCCCATAGTGGGGGTGTCAACCAGCTGGTCCAGAGCGCTGGAGTTGACAAAGTTGAGGAACCTTTGGGCAGGTGAGTTTCAGCACAAGTAATTCACCCAGTTAATGCTAGGGTAGATAAAGTTGCCCAAAACCATGGTGTTCGGATGTATCTTGATAGACACAAGTTGATCCAAATAGGCAGAGTGGGTGTCCTGATTCATGGAGGGGGCTCTGTAGCTGGCAATGACTTGAACAGGTATCCTACCAACAGTTAACTGCACCTGAAGTATCTCTAGGGTATCATACTGTTTAACCAATCTGGAGGTGTATTTATCTTTGATGAATATTGATACACAGCCTCCTTTAGTTTTCTTACCTTCTGTTTGTCATCTGAACATGTAGGAGGAGGTGTAATCCAGTATAGCTGTGATGCTCTCCACAGCCTTGAACCAGGTCTCTGTGACTGCACGAATGTCTGCATCCTCCAGGGAGAGGACTGCTTCCAGTAAGTGCAGTTTCATGTTAAGCCTCCTGGCATTTAGCATCATGACCTTGATGTTGCTTTTGGTTGGTATTTTTACATTGGAAGTTTTGTCCTTGTAACACTGCCTAAAAAGGCACTATAGGGTGGAAAGAGCCTTAGTCAGTAGCCTAAATCCCAGGGGTGACAGATGAAGACCATCTCTGGCAAAGCATTGAGGTCTGTTGATCCTGTCATCCCAGGCTGACAGATACTGGATCCTCTTAGAATGACACCAGAAACTAAGCCAATTACTTAAGTCAATCATTTTCTCTTTGTACTGAGGCATCATTCTAGGTGAAGGTAAAATGCTGCTTAAGACTAGGGACATACCTGCTTGAGACACACAGTCTGAGAGCTCAGTCATGTCTCTCTTCATATAGTCCACAGAGGTACGTCTCAAATCATTCAGACCAACATGGACTATGATGGAGTCATAACAGTACCTGTTGTTGAGAGACTTGAGTGCATGTGTGAAATGGTGGATCCTAGCATCTAACAGACAGCTGACTGTGACTTCTTCCTTATCCATTCTGGTGAGATGGACATCTGTGTGTCTCATGATGGAGTCACCTATAACTAATATGTTACATTTAGTGTTTAGCCCTATGTGCTTGTCTGGTGAGACACTGGTGCATGAGCTATTATGTGTATTGTGTTCTGCAGAGGAAATATGTGTAGTGTTGCTTGTGTTTGCATTTGGGAGCTCTCTGGTGTTTAGGAAAGATTCTAGCGAGGACCTCTGTATATGTAGATATGTGTGATATGGGTTTAGGTGGAGTAGGTGGTGAGGTGTGCATGCTGACAACCCACTCAGTGTCAGATGTACTGACTGGCGTGTGAGAGAACATGGATTCAAGTATTTTAATATAGTTGCATCTCTCACACGTTGAGTTTGTGTGGATGAAAAGTAGGGGGTTATTTGTGTACATGAGGAAATTGCTACACTGCCTCAGGATGCCCATGTTGACTGCCCTGGCTGGAGAAATTGTGGAAATTTTTCCATCCATAGTACTAGGTAAATGTATATGGTTAGAAACAGGAATATGGCAGGAACAGGGATCACACATAGGAAAATCTAGTGGGTGAGGTGTGTTAGTACCTCAGAGGCTAGGCTTAGTGCTACACTAGTCAGTAGTCATCCTCTTCAGCAACCATTATGGACAACTCAAAAACACTAGTTCCTTTACCCTGCCTGGTTGCCCTACAAGAAATTCAAAGAGTGTTCTACTTGCATATTATACCTCCACATGGGATAGGCAACATTTTTACAAGGATCTAATCCTGATTCTGGATTTAGTTTTACTGGACCACCACCGGTCTCAGCACTTCAGGCATTAAACCTCTTCAGCAACCATTATGGTCAACTCAAAACACTAGATCCTTTACCCTGCCTGGTTGCCCTACAAGAAATTCGAAGAGTGTTCTACTCGCAATCCAAGATGGCCTGGAAACTATGCTCAGAACAAACACCCACTACAAGCAAACAGGTCTAGATTCAGCAAACCTGTATTTGGACTATGCTACAGCTACTAGATACACTATTTTAGGCTGAAAATACTAAAGAAATGTTTACCACAGCAGGAAAAACAACAAGACACTAAATAAATGTTTTAAACAGCAGAAAAGAGCGAGGAGACTCTAAAAAATGTTTTTTTTTACTACAAACAATTGAGTTATATAACACATTCCTTGGGGGGTGATCAGAACAAACAGATGCTTTACAGAGAAATTTTCCAGTGAATACTTTATAAACAGTGAAAATAGCAAAAAAGCTTTGCAAACAGTAAAACAAAAAGTAATTTAACAGGCCCAGTAAGGCCGACAATTGCAGTGCAACAGTGTAGATTCATTTACATTAATAAAATACAGTAAAAAAGTAGGCAATAAAAAGTGCAATAAATAGTAAGAATAATCAATAAATAGTAAAAATAATCAAGAAAACAGGCAATTTATGGTTTTTAGGATGCTCAGAGCCCTCTAGTTGTCTGGTATCTCAGCAAAGAGTTGTGGCTGGCAACCCTTCGCAGTTCAGTTCAGTATGAACAAGCAGAAACCCACTCAGGAGTTCATAGGTTCATAGGTTCATACTAGGCTATCTGCCCTAGGGCATTTATAAGCCTAGCCAGAGTGTGTTTGGCTTTCGCCACCCATTTTAAATTAATTTTGCTATGCCCTTTTTCGAGGTTAGTATACTGTGCCTCTGCCTAACAGTGACACAGAAGTGATACCCGGGGTAAACCTACGATCTCCCATCCACTCATCAAGATTCCTCTTGAAGAGAGTCAATGAGGGACTCTGCCTAACCTGGACTGGGATTTTATTCCAGAGTGAAGGAAGCCTCTGGGTTATGAATCTGTCCCTCCAGCATGTCCTATTTATTTCAGTGCTGAGGTTCAAGTCTCTCAAGTGCGTAGCTCAATGGGATTTGGATTTTCTGAGGTGCAGCATGTCCATTAATTGCGGGTTGGACATGGCTTTATACGTCAGGCACAGATTGCCTCTGAGCAGGCGGTATGCCACTGAGTAGAGCTGGAGTTTCTTTAACCGGGCAGCATATGGCATCTGTTTGAGCCCTTTGATCTTCTTGGTGAGGTACTTTTGGGGTCTTTCCAGTTGCTGCAGGTGTCTGGTAAGGTACATCCCAAAAGGGGCATTGTATTCAATTATGGGCCTGATGAGGGATGAGTAAAGAGGCACGATGGCCTCCCCTGATCTAGATGTGAATCCCTTCATGATTAGGTGGGCTATATAAAATGTTTTTCTAACCACTCTGGCCACGTGGTTGTCAAATGAGAGATTGCTATCAACTTGGGTCCCCAGGTCCCTAATTACTTCTTCCGTACTTAATGGATTACCACCTATGTGGTAATTTGTGGGCACTTTGTTTTTGACAAAGGGGATGACTAAACACTTTTTGGCGTTTAGCTTGAGGCCATGGCTCTGGCACCAGTTGTCTGTTTCTATGAGGCCCTTTTGGAGGATGCTTGTGTCGGCTAGAGAGTCGATTATGGCGCCCAGTTTGCAGTTATCTGCGAACTTGGTCAGCCACAGTCCTTCCGTGTTGGCCTGTACCTCCGAGAAATATATACCGAACAAGAGAGGTCTCAGGACTGAGCCTTGTGGGATGCCACTTGTAACTGGCTCCAGCAATTCTAACCATGTGGGTTCTGTCCTTGAGCCAGTTTGCAACCCATCTAGTGACATAGGGGTTTATATTTAAGCTGGTGAGCTTATGTATAATGCCCGAGTGGGGTATTGTATCGAAGGCTTTTGCGAGGTCCAGGTAGGTAGTGTGGACCACCTTCCCCTCGTCAATGGCCTTGGTGACTGTTTCAAAGAAATCAACCAGGTTTAAGAGGCAGGATCTGCCCTTAACAAAGCCGAACTGGGTAGGATCCAGTGTCTGTAGGTCCCCAATATCTTTATTTATGAGGTCCATGATGATCCTTTCCATAGCTTTGCAGACCAAACTAGTCAGGCTTATGGGGCGATAGTTTCCAGGATCCGTTGAGGCACCACCTTTGTGGAGAGGGACCACTGTTGCTGTATGCCACTCTTTGGGTACATATCCTGTAGTAAGGCTGAGACTGAACAGTAGTTTTATGTTTGGGTTTAGCTCTTCTTGGAGTTCATATAGGACGCAGCCTGGGACACCGTCTGGTCCCATTGATGCTGTGTTTTTTTCTTCGGAGAGGGCGGCTCTTACCTGAGCATCTGAGATGTCATGGGGGCAGCACTCTGCTGGGATAGATATTTGCCCTTTTGGTGGGGAGTTTGCGCTGAACCTGTCAGCTAGGATGTTGGCAATGTCTGTGGGTTCGGTGTATTTTTTCTCATTTTGGACTAATTCTGAGCATATCTGGGAATTCCCACCCAGGTTCCTAACATAACTAAAGAAAGCCTTGTGATTATCCTTAGTGTCCTGTGCAATTTTTCTCTCGAAGCTGGCCTTAGACGATTTTATGAGTGCCCGTAGTTTTTTGCTAACACTGATCAGAGATGCCTTCCCTTTTTGGGATTTTGCTCTATCATGTAGTAGCTTCCTCCTTCTATTGTATAGTTTGTTTATGGCTGGGGTCCACCAGACAGGACGTCTGCCTTTGGAGGATTAGGTCTTGGTTTTGTTTGAGATTGCATGATCCATGCATTCTTGAAGGTGTTCATAGAATGCGTTTATAAAGGATTCTGCGGTCTGGGCCGTATTTTCCACAGGCCCGGGGGCTTTGAAGGATTCCACCTCGGTTTTGAGGAGTGTGAAATTTGCTTTAGAGAAGTTTTTCACTGTGCTTTTCTGGGCAGGGGGTGGGGTCGGGATGTGACTATCCAGTGAGATTAGTTTATGGTCTGATCTTACCAGTGAGGGATACACTTCTGGTCTGGAACATAGAGTCCCCATGTTGGTGATGATCAGGTCCAGTATGTTTTCCCCTCTTGTGGGAGTGGTAACAAGTTGTTCCATAGCATTTGAGTTTATAAATTCTAGGAACCTTTGGGCTAGGGTGTTGGAGCTAGAGTAATGCTCCCAGTCTATGTTTGGGTAGTTGAAGTCTCCCAATATAATGGTGTTTGAAGAGACCTTCATATTTTCCAGTGTTCTCAGGAAGGCTGAGTGGGGTTCCTGGGTTTGGGTGGGTGGTCTGTAGCAGGCTATAAACTGGAAGGCAGTTTTACCCACTGTTAGTTGCACATGGATAGTCTCTGATGCTTCGTGCTGTGCCACCAACCTGGAGGTGTGGATATCTTTGACGAATATTGATACCCCCCCTCCTTTTGTGGTTCGGTCGAAGTTTTGGGGCCAAAAAGCATGGTATGAGGTATAACCTGGTAGTGCTGGAGTGCTCTCGGGAGCCTTGAACCAGGTTTCTTTTACTGCACAGATATCGATGTTCTCCATGTTAAGGAGAGTTTCAAGTGCATGCATCTTGAGGTTTAGACTTCTGGCGTTGAGTAGCATTACTCTTAGTTTCTTATCCCTTGTGATACCTATGGAGGTGGGTTTGTCTTTTGAGCCTTGCCTAAAAAAGGCACTATGGGGGTAGCAAGAGCCTTTGCCAATATCCGAAAGCCCAGAGGCCCAGGGGTGACAGGTGCAAGCCGTCCCTAGCGAAGCATCGTGGCTTGTCGAGCATGTCATCCCAGGCTGACAGGCATTGGATCCCCTTTGAATGACACCAATACTTAAGCCAATTGCTACTCAAGGTCAGGGTCATACTGGCCTGGGCTACATGCTCAGAGAGCTCCTCTATGTCTCTTTTCATGTAGTCCATGGAGGTACGTCTCAGGTCATTCACACCAGCATAGACAATGACTGAGTCATATTTGTACTTGCCTTGGAGTGAATGAGAGGAGTGGGGCTTAAACACCAGAAGGTTAAAACCAAAAAAAAAAAATTTAGAAAAAAGCTCAATAATGTTGAATGAGCAAATAATTCAATAATATTTAATGGATAATTTAAACTACTATTACATAAATAGTTATATAATAGACCATTTACTAGATTATTTAATGTCTGGAATTAATTGATGAGGATTATTAAACTTTTATGGGGGATCATTTTAAATAGCAAAATATATAACTAAAGCTAATAGTCCCTTATTATTTTTAACACACACATACACACACACACACACACACACACACACACACACACACACACACACATATATATATATATATATATATATATATATATATATATATATATATATACATACACCATATTAATTATTTGTAAGTCATAGTATCTTTTGGTATTTTTTTTATTCATTTTTAGGTATTGGTAGGTAGAGAGATAGTATAGTAGTTGGTCTTTTCAATAGGTCAACTAGGAACTTTGGTATCCATTTTAGGTTGTTTTATTAGTAATTTATAAAGTTACAGTTGTAGACTTGTTTTTGGTTTTGTTAATTACAAGTTTTTGTAGTTTAGTTTGTAGAAAGGAAAAATACAAAACAAATGTGGAATGTTAAGAAAGTGTTAGAGGAATGCATTAGTCTTATAGACAAGTAACTAAATATGGTGGATAAATGTGTCATATCTGTTAAAATAAATCTTTATAAATACACAGTATGGATATTTTAATCTATTATCTATTAATGTCTCTCAGTTGTGGAAACCTATGGTTGAAAAACCTACAACAGACTTTATTGCACTTGTCCAGAATGTGCTCCACTGTAATTTTAAAGTGTAAGTGTCTTATTTAAACAACTTGTAACTGTTTAACATTTCGGTAGGCAGTAATGGCATGCACAGCACTGGAACAACAGCTGTTCGCAGTGCTGCATTTGCTTCCCACCCCATTAATCCTCTCTGGCTTCCCTATTTCTCTGAGTTCAGTAACTTATTGCTCTCAGAGTTAATCTTTGAAGTGATTGCTTATCAACAGCCTTTAAATTCATAACTACTGGGCTCTATTTCACTAACTTGGAGTAATAGGTAGCCGGTCTGCTACAGACAAAGCTATATGGCAAACAATCTGTCGGCTCCTAGCTCATGTTCCTTACCTACCTGTAGTGCTGAATTTGCCTCCCGCCCCATTAATCCTCTCTGTCTTGGGTTCCTATTAGATAAACGAAAAATGGAAATCTTGAATGGCTGACAATTCAAAATTGCCGTTCTTCGAAATCGCTATTGTGCGATCATGGTATAGGGAATATCGGAAAATTTGCCCTTTCCTCACTGTAGTGTGATCTCAAAGTTGGTATATATAATTAGCGGGGGGCACACCCTCTCACAATACATATTTCGATTAATGGCATTTTCGACTTTTCAGGCATTCGAGATTTTAAGTTTTCATTTATCTAATATGGACCCTCCGGCTTTCCTATTTCTCTAAGCTCATTAACTTATTGCTCTCAGAGTTAATCTTTGAAGTGATTGCTTATCAGCAGCCTTTAAATGCATAACTTCTGGGCTATATCCCCCTAACTTGGAGTAACATGTAGCCGGTCTGCAATAGACAAAGCTACACGGCAAAAAATAAATCGGCTCCTGGTTCATGTTCCTTACCTGCTTGTAGATTGTTTTTGCAAATTCCTGTGCATAAGGTGGGCTCAACCCTCTCTGTTCACCATCGCTGTGCTCAGGCTCACTCTGCTCCCCTACCATACCCACATTCCCACCCACCCCTTCTTTCATTAGATTTATACCAAAACTAACCACTCCCCTTCTACCACCAGTCAATCATCCTCCTGCCTCCCCTTCCCCCACAAATCCACTCCACACCATATCAGCCATCCACTTTGTCTCCACTCATCTCCTTGCTAACCAACACTCTCCTACTCCACCTTCTTTACCTCTTGCTTAGCTCCACCTCCCTCCACTGATGCACCATACATCACCTAAACTCTCCTACTTTCCCTCTATCCTCCACAAACACTGCCATCAGCTATCAACTCTACAGCACAACTACTTTCCTCCTCCTACCTTTCAAACACTTGCCCACTAACTGTACTTATTCTCCAACACACAGATATATTAACCTTTCCAATAAAATCAAACACCTCATTCTATACAATATAACACTAATTAAGCTCCAGTCCAACCGAGAGCCACTGACCCATACCCCTCCTATCACTACCAGTTCCCCTCCCAGCCCTACTCCAACCACTAGCCAACACACTGCTAATCATCACCCACTCCCTCCACTTCCAAAAACCAACAACTCTGACCTAGTCCTTATAAAATTTAACCTTCATAGCACAGTAAATAAAATCACTGAATTTCATGCAACCCTTAAAGCTTACCTACCAGATATTACTGCAATAACTGAAACCTGGTTAAAGCCCCACATTAAAGACAAAGAAATTGTTACTGATGGATACAACATAATTAGATTAGATGGACCAAACAGAAAGGGAGTCGTTACCATTGCTGCATTTTTTAACACTACTATACTCTGGTTAGACTCAACTTACATTAGTCAACGGAAAACCATTCAGGAGCAAATTATATTAAATATTTATACGCTTATCAAATATTATACATTTAAAATATGTAATGATCCTTTTATCTGGTTAATAACATTTAACTTAGAAGAAAATGTATTTCATTCTTTAAACTCTGCATATATGAAATCAATTCTTAAAACAGTTAAGAAATATTATTTATTATTTATTGACATTTGTTAACCGGGAAAGTCCACTGGGTCACAAACCCATTTTCAGTGGATGCCCAGGGAGAATTGCTCCATGGCGCTCTTAAAATATGATTACATAATAAATTTGTACAATAAAAAAATAAAAAACAATGTAAAAATAGACATTGTTGACAATTAGAACATAAATGTAACAAATATTTCTAATACAGCAAGTATGTGAGATAAATATAGAACAAGTTAATCATTTCATAAGGGTTTATACAAAAAATGTTACACCTGAAGGAACAGTGTGGATATTTGTATTTTGCACATCTTAGAAGTTAGAAGTTAGTAAATAGGTATTTTAGGGTGGCTTGTTTGTGTGGCAGGTACACGATGGATTATCTAGGTAGTGAGATTTTAAGGTAGATTTAAAGGTTTTAGCGTGGTCAATTTGGGTTAAGTGAGATGGTAGGCTGTTCCATAATTTTGCAATGATATTGGAATACAGACATTTTCCTGACTTTTTGTTGGGTTTAGTTATGGTTAGTAGGTACTTGTCGGAGGATCTTAGAGTTCTGGTACGAATATATGTTTGTAGGGTTGAGCTGAGTGCAGGGCAGTCACTGGGTTTGTACATTAGCTTGTGTGCTATGGTGATTTGGGTATACTTGAGGTGGTGGGAAAATTTTAGCCAATTAAGGGTACTGATCGCTTGGCAGTGGTGAGAGCGATAAGATGTTCTGGAGGCAAATTTTGCAATTTTATAGTAGCATGATTGCAGTTTATTTGTAAGGGTTGTGTGTAGGTTGGTGAAGATGGCACTACCATATAGAACAGAGGGGGTGAGTAATGTGCTAGCTAGTTTAGTTTTGGTGTTGTTGTCCAGGTAGAGTTTATGGCGATATAGTTTGCCTAATTTAAAATGTGTCTTTTTATAGCATTGAGGATATGGAGTTCATAACTGAGTTTGTGGTCTATTGTTTTAGCAAATATTTTAAAGTCAATGTCTGGAGTTTTTCTATAGAGAGAAAAGTAATAGTTTTGTTTTTTGTGGGTTTAGCATTAGTTGAGAATTGATGAGGCATGATTCGACAGAAGTGAAAGCTTTTTGTGTGTTTGTGAGGAGATCTGTAGAATTGTTGAAGGTGGATACTAGTGTTGCATCATCTGCATATTGGATAAGGTTTTGGATGTGAGGGGGGTTGTGTAAATCGTTTATAAAAATATTAACCTGTAGTGGCCCTAGAATGGATCCTTGTGGGACCCCTATGTTGGTCTTTTGGTAATCAGATTGTGAATTTTGCCACTTTACCAATTGCTCTCTATTTTGTAGGTAGAAAGTAAACCAATTAAGAGATTCAAGGGAGCATCCTAAGTTTTATAATTGGTATAGCAGCTTAGTATGTGACACTGTGTCGAAAGCCTTAGATAGGTCCAGTAGTATAACTGAGATAACATGACCAGCATCTATGGTTTTGTTAACAGTATCTGAAAAAGAGAGTAGGGCAATGATCATGCTCTGGCCTGGTCAGAAACCATGTTGTATGGGGGATAGAAGAGCATTTTCAGATAGATCTTTCAATAGTTGTGTATGAACACATTTTTCTAATATTTTTGATAGAGGAGAGAGTATAAAGATAGGGCGGTAGCTGGAGAGGTCATAGGAGCTTCCACCTTTATGGAGTGGAGAAATTATGGATATTTTCCATAAAAGGGGAACCTCAGATTCTGTAATGGACCAATTTATAAACATGCTGACTGGAAAAGCAATTGCACTAGCTGCTAACTGCAGATATTCTGGGGGAAGGTTGTCTGCAGAAAGTGAGGAAGGTTTTAGTTTGTTTAAGAGTTTTAAGATTACAGAGGTGGGTACAGGTTGCACTGAAAAGTATTGGGCTGAATGAATATTAGTATGATTACTTTTGGGGTAGGTGTTATTGATTGGTAGAGGATGGGTAGTACTTTGGTGATTAGAGCTTATGTGAGGTGGAGAGTGTTTGAGTAGGTTTTGAATGCTGGAGATGAAGTGGGTGTTAAAGTCATGGGCAATCTGTTGTGGAGTTTTCTCTGGTGTAGCGGAAGGATTTTGTAAGGTGCCTGGGTTGAGTAGAGTGGAGACTGATTTCCAGAACATTTTAGGATTATTGTTTGAGGTTGATAGTTTAGAGGAAAATAAATCTTTTTTGCCCTGCATCACTAACTTTTTTACTTTATTACGAAGTTGTTTGTAATTGAGTTCATTCTGTTTAATTCTATCTTTTAGCCATATTTTCCAAAGCTTTTTGGAAAATATGGTAATTTTGGGGCTTTCCTATTGCACATACCTATAGATTTAAGAAAACTCTGTACAATGTCAAAATGAATTTACTAAAAAGGACTGAAGTACTATCTGGTTGCTTTGAAAAAGGAAAAACTATTTCACCAGAATATTTAATGAAAGATAAGTTGGATGAATCTATTAACCAGTTAAGATTGTACATCAGTAAGAAATTAAATGCATTAGAAGATAATGAGTGAAGAACAGAACACTATTCCACCATTATATGGATATATGATTGCTATCACTGAAGGCAGACTAACGTACAAGGAAGTTAATTATAAAAAGCTATAATAATTTTGATGCAAAATTCTGGAACTTTTTAGATAGTAGTGGATTGAGTGACCAATAGTTCGTAAGAATAAAACTTTGTTACTTAAATCAATTAATCAAACTTCTTTAAGTTTATACTAGAAAGTTTTTTATGTGTAAATATATATATATATATATATATATATATATATATATATATATATATATATTTGTTACTCCCTATAAAATCTGTATGTTTAGTAAAATGACCTTTTAGTTTAGTGGAGATGTAGTAAATATGTCAAAACTGATCGGATACACTTGCTTAGGGACTGTGAAAAATTAAATGTATACTGGAAAGAGGTATACATGTTTTTAAGGGGTTATGGTCTGATAATTGTTCTTCCTTTACCTCTAAAAGTCAACAAGATTAAATGTTCTGGAGTCTTCTTGCAGTAGATAAAAAAATTGGAAATCAAACTCAGTTCCTACATTAAAAGATTGTTTTTTTTAATTTAACAGCAATAGTTTGCAAAACTGAAAAAGAAGTGATCAGAATAAAATCTATAAATCATACTAAGACTTTTAGTGGTTGGAATGAACTTGAAATCTTGCTAATAAAATACCAAGATTCTTAATGTGTTAATTGTATGGGATTACCTTGATGATTCAATATATTTCTAACACTGTATAACATTATTTGATGTTGAGTTGCTCTCTTCCTATATAGCTTGTTAAATCAACACAAAATTCTTAAAAATACATCATTTGCTCTATGGACGTGAGTATTTTCTTAAAAAGGCTTACAGAGGGCATTTCTCATACCACATAAAATGAAAATAAAATAAGGAAGAATTCCAAATCAAATAATTTTAGTTTGAAATGGATGAATATTACATTTTATGGACTATATTAGCTGTTGCAGGAAAGGTCATCAGAAGCAATAAAACTTTTAACAGCCTGTAAATGCCTTCCTTATATCAAAGTCCATCAGCATTTCATGCTATGTGCCTGTGTGTGGAAGGGGTTTAGTAACAAGATCATCTAAATATCCCAGTTGTAAATATATCTCATGTAAATATATAATGCTATCTTTCATATAGGTTCATAGGTTCATAGGTTCATACTAGGCTATCTGCCCTAGGGCATCTACAAGCCTAGCCAGAATGTGTTTGGCTTTCGCCACCCATTTTAAATTAATTTTGCTATGCCCTTTTTCGAGGTTAGTATACTGTGCCTCTGTCTAACAGTGACACAGAAGTGATACCCGGGTTAAACCTACGATCTCCCATCCACTCATCAAGATTCCTCTTGAAGAGAGTCAATGAGGGACTCTGCCTAACCTGGACTGGGATTTTATTCCAGAGTGAAGGGAGCCTCTGGGTTATGAATCTGTCCCTCCAGCATGTCCTATTTATTTCAGTGCTGAGGTTCAAGTCTCGAGCGTAGCTCGATGGGATTTGGATTTTCTGAGGTGCAGCATGTCCATTAATTCCGGGTTGGACATGGCTTTATACGTCAGGCACAGATCGCCCCTGAACAGGCGGTATGCCACTGAGTAAAGCTGGAGTTTCTTTAACCGGGCAGCATATGGCATCTGTTTGAGCCCTTTGATCCTCTTGGTGAGGTACTTTTGGGGTCTTTCCAGTTGCTGCAGGTGTCTGGAAAGGTACATCCCAAAAGGGGCATTGTACTCAATTATGGGCCGGATGAGTGATGAGTAAAGAGGCACGATGACCTCCCCTGATCTAGATGTGAATCCCTTCATGATTAGGTGGGCTATATAAAATGTTTTTCTAACCACTTTGGCCACGTGGTTGTCAAATGAGAGACTGCTATCAACTTGGGTCCCCAGGTCCCTAATTACTTCTTCTGTACTTAATGGATTACCACCTATGTGGTAATTTGTGGGCACTTTGTTTTTGCCAAAGGGGATGATTATACACTTTTGACATTGAGCTTGAGGCCATGGCTCTGGCACCAGTTGTCTGTTTCTATGAGGCCCTTTTGGTGGATGCTTGTGTCGGCTGGAGAGTCTATTATGGCGCCCAGTTTGCAGTCATCTGCGAACTTGGTCAGCCACAGTCCTTCCGTGTTGGCCTGTACCTCCGAGAAATATATACCGAACAAGAGAGGTCCCAGGACTGAGCCTTGTGGGATGCCACTTGTAACTGGTTTGGAGTCTGACATGGCTCCAGCAATTCTAACCATGTGGATTCTGTCCTTGAGACGGTTTGCAACCCATCTAGTGACATAGGGGTTTATATTTAAGCTGGTGAACTTATCTATTATGCCCGAGTGGGGTATTGTATCGAAGGCTTTTGCGAGGTCCAGGTAGGCTTTGTGGACCACCTTCCCCTCATCAATGGCCTTGGTGACTGTTTCAAAGAAATCAACCAGGTTTAAGAGGCAGGATCTGCCCTTAACAAAGCCAAACTGGGTAGGATCCAGTGTCTGTAGGTCCCCAATATCTTTATTTATGAGGTCCATGATGATCGTTTCCATAGCTTTGAAGACCAAGCTAGTCAGGCTTATGGGGCGATAGTTTCCAGGATCCATTGAGGCACCACCTTTGTGTAGAGGGACCACTGTTGTACGCCACTCTTTGGGTACATATCCTGTAATAAGGCTGAGATTGAACAGTAGTTTTATGTTTGGGTTTAGCTCTTCTTGGAGTTCATGTAGGACGCACCCTGGGACACCGTCTGGTCCCATTGAAGATGTGTTTTTTGCTTTGGAGAGGGCGGCTCTTACCTGAGCATCTGAGATGTCAGGGGGGCAGCACTCTGCTGGGATAGATATTTGCCCTTTTGGTGGGGAGGGGGGGAAGAAGTTTGCGCTGAACCTGTCAGCTAGGATGTTGGCAATGTCAGTGGGTTCGGTGTATTTTTTCTCATTTTGGACTTATTCTGAGCATATATGGGAATTCCCACCCAGGTTCCTAACATAACTAAAGAAAGCCTTGTGATTATCGTTAGTGTCCTGTGCAAATTTTCTCTCGAAGCTGGCCTTAGGCGATTTTATGAGTGTCCGTAGTTTTTTGCTAATACTGATCAGAGATGCCTTCCCTTTTTGGGATTTTGCTATATCATTTAGTAGCTTCCTCCTTCTATTGTATAGTTTGTTTATGGCTGGGGTCCACCAGACAGGACGTCTGCCTTTGGAGGATTGGGTCTTGGTTTTATTTGGGATTGCATGATCCATGCATTCCTGAAGGTGTTCATAGAATGCATTTATAAAGGATTCTGCGGTCTGGGCCGTATTTTCCACAGGCCCGGGGGCTTTGAAGGATTCCACCTTGGTTTTGAGGAGTGTGAAATTTGCTTTAGAGAAGTTTTTCACTGTGGTTTTCTGGGCAGGAGGTGGGGTTGGGATGTGAATATCCAGTGAGATTAGTTTATGGTCTGATCTTACCAGTGAGTCTGGAATATAGAGTCCCCATGTTGGTGATGATCAGGTCCAGTATGTTTTCCCCTCTTGTGGGAGTGGTAACAAGTTGTTTCATAGCATTTGAGTTTATAAATTCTAGGAACCTTTGGGCTAGGGTGTTGGAGCTAGAGTAATGCTCCCAGTCTATGTTTGGGTAGTTGAAGTCGCCCAATATAATGGTGTTTGGAGAGACCTTCATATTTTCCAGTGTTCTCAGGAAGGCCGAGTGGGGTTCCTGGGTTTGGGAGGGTGGTCTGTAGCAGGCTATAAACTGGAAGGCAGTTTTACCCACTGTTAGTTGCACATGGATAGTCTCTGATGCTTCGTGCTGTGCCACCAACCTGGAGGTGTGGGTATCTTTGACGAATATTGATACTCCCCCTCCTTTTGTGGTTCGGTCCAAGTTTTGGGGCCGAAAAGCATGGTATGAGGTATAACCTGGCAGTGCTGGGGTGCTCTCGGGAGCCTTGAACCAGGTTTCTGTTACTGCACAGATATCGATGTTCTCCATGCTAAGGAGAGTTTCGAGTGCGTGCATCTTGAGGTTTAGACTTCTGGCATTGAGTAGCATTACTCTTAGTTTCTTATCCCTTGTGATACCTATGGAGGTGGGTTTGTCTTTTGAGCCTTGCCTAAAAAAGGCACTATAGGGGTAGCAAGAGCCTTTGCCAATATCCAAAAGCCCAGGGGTGGCAGGTGCAAGCTGTCCCTAGTGAAGCATCGTGGCTTGTTGAGCATTTCATCCCAGGCTGACAGACGTTGGATCCCCTTTGAATGACACCAATACTTAAGCCAATTGTTGAAATTGATCATCTTGTCTTCATAGTGTGGCATCATTCTTGGTGAGGGTAAGATGCTACTCAAGGTCAGGGTCATACCGGCCTGGGCCACATGCTCAGAGAGCTCCTCTATGTCTCTTTTCATGTAGTCCAGGGAGGTACGTCTCAGGTCATTCACACCAGCATGGACAATGACTGAGTCATATTTGTACTTGCCTTGGAGTGACCTGAGTGCTTGTGTCATGTGGCGGATCCTAGCGCCCGACAGGCAGCTCACCGTGACCTTCTCCTTGTTCAGCCTGGTGAGCGGGACGTCAGTGTGCCTGACGACAGAGTCACCTATTACAAGTGTATCAGGTGTGTTGTTTGGCCTTAAGGGCTGTGACTGTTCGGCACACTGGCTTTGTGAGCTATGTGTTGCACGTGTTTAGTTTTGGGGTAGCGGTTGCTTGGGTGTCTGCTTTGGAGGTCTCTGCTGCTTAGGCAAATTTTTATTTAGAGCCTCCGAGTATGTTTTAGTGTGTTTATGTGTTTGGTTTGCTGTCGTGGTAGGTCTATGTGAGACTGGAATTGTAGTGAGTGTGGTTTCCTTCTCCTCCTGACTGGTTACGCCAGTACTGAGTTGAGAGAGCTTAGCCTCCAGTTTGGCTATATGGATGCATCTCTCACATGTGTTGGAATTTGTTGGGAGGAGGAGAGGGTTATCTGTGTACATGAGGCAGTTGTAACATTGCCTCAAGATTCCCAGATTCACCAGCTGGACTGGAGAGGAGATTGACAACTGACCTTTGGACATGCTAGAATAGTATTGGGAATTCCTTTATAATTGAAAAAAAAGGGCCAATGGGGAACAAGGTACTCAAGGGGAGTTTGTGAGGGTGTAGTGCTTTTAATTTTTTAGTGCTGACTTATATAATTGCTTTAGTGAGCAAGTGCCAGGTAACTTAAATGCAATGTGTTACAGGTAACTTAAATGCAAAAACGACAAACAGTAACTTTCTTTTAAGTGAAACAAGGAAATAAGTACAGTAAGCAATGCAGATATCACTAGGGATCCACAGAAGTACTGAAAAGCCGCATTTTAGGTAGTATTAGCGTTTCAGGGAAATAACAAGCAAACAAACAACAAGCATACAAACAAAGCTAGATTCAGCAGGCCTGGATCTAGTCTATGCTACAGCAAACAAGGTGTACCAATTTCAGTAAGAAACAGTTGAAATATGCAGGCACTATAAGCCTTTAACCAGAAATTCCCAGCTCAGAAGGGCAGAGTCCAGCCTCTCCTCCCACAAGAGTGCAGACCACGAACCTTCTTAATGTAAAATAACTGGCCTGAAGCCCAAGTGCTTAAACCAGAACTAATACACTTTTAGAATAACAGACACTGAGCCCTCAATCAGCATTTCCCAACTTAGAAGGATGTAAGCTACCTGTGCTGCCACCACAGTGCAGGCCACAAACTTTCCTAATGTAAAACAACTGGTCTGAAGCCCAAGTGCTTAATCCAAAAGACTTAGAATGATAGCTACACTTTAATCAAGTTACTACCAAGCAGTAGTAAATACAATTGAATACTTTAAAGAATGCCTTGATTAGTGCTCAAGTTATACAAACAAAGCTAGATTCAGCAGGCCTGGATCTAGTCTACACTACAGCAAACAAGGTGTACCAATTTCAGTAAGAAGCAGTTCAAATATGCAGGCACTATAAGCCTTTAACCAGAAATTCCCAGCTCAGAAGGGCAGAGTCTAGCCTCTCCTCCCACAAGAGTGCAGACCACGAACCCTTTTAATGTAAAATAACTGGCCTGAAGCCCAAGTGCTTAAACCAGAATTAATACACTTTTAGAATAACAGACACTGAGCCCTCAATCAGCAGTTCCCAACTTAGAAGGATGTAAGCTACCTGTTCTGCCACTACAGTGCAGACCACAAACCTTCTTAATGTAAAACAACTGGTCATATGACAAAACTTTATTTCTTTCTTGTATTTTATGCCCTTAAAATTTGTATTAAATATACATTAAAACCAAAACCATAATAAACAACATTCAGGAGCTGTCTCATTTTTCCTACTGTATTTAAATGCTTGCTGGGTGAGAAAAAATGCCTGCATATAAATCAGACAGACAAATCAAAGTCAGAGGTTTAAATTCTGATTCATATGTGACAATACGGTCTACTATTAAAACTGTGACGTGCCTGCAGTCGAACAGCATGCGTTTGAATGCAGGGGCGGCCCGTGCTATCGGACTGCCGGTCTGCAGCCCCCTCAACCTGAAAGTACAGATAAAATAAAAAATAAAATGAAAAAAAAATTTTAAATTTCGCGGACTTCGCGCATGCGCACTGCTGCTGAGACAATCTAGTGCATGGAGCATGTGCACGGCAGTCCTGATTGAGAATCATGGACAGGAGCGCTCCCACAAGTCTATGCAGTTTTAAACTGCATAGACTGCCTGGGAAAACGCGTCGGGGTCGGACTGCAATGTCGACAGTCAGGGGAAGGATCGGATTGGAGTTTGCTGCAGGGGAAGATCTCGCGACGGGCAAGGTAAGGATCTGGATTGGAGTAGAGTTCGCGACGGGCAGGGTCGGATTTGCGCGGGATTTACTTACTGGATGTATGGTGGTTTTATGGACAGGGATTTACTAGAGGACCAGGTAAGTGGAGTGTGTGTGTGGTTTTGCATTTACCACAGGACCAGGTGTGTGAGTGTGTGTGTGTGTGTGAAAATGCCTCAGGTGGGATGTACTGGTGATTAGACTCATGGTGGTGTGGTAGGGAATACCTCAGGCTTGAACCCTGTACCTTGTATGCAGGTGTTAAAGACCTGAATTCCCTACCCACCACCATTTGTAAAAAAATTGCAGATTTTTGCCTCATATTTGATCTGATCTATTCCTCATAATATCTGTGGTTTTTAAATATTGCAATGCTTGAAATTTGATGGTGCAGTGGTAGCACTGATGCCTCATAGCTATAGGTTCTTGGGTTTGGTTCTTGGCTGGGGTGCCTTCTTTGTGGGGGGGTCTGTATCTTCTCCATGTGTTTGTGTGGGTTTGCTTTTGTGTCCTCCCATGTTACAAAGACATGCCTGCATTATTTCTTCCTGGGCCTCTGCTGAGAATTGTTTTTTTTTGTTCCAAGCCAAACTGTCCTGATTAACAAATGTTAAATAAAATTGACAGGCATTTGAATTTCAGACTTCAGGTTTCTGAATGTTTAATTCCTTGCATATTTGATGGTGCAGTGGTAGTATTGTTGCCTCACAGCTATAGGTTTTCTGGTTTGATTCTTGGCTGGGGTGCCTTCTGTGTGGAGTCTACATCTCCTCCCTGTGTTTGTGTGGATTTGCTCTGGTGCCCTGTCATTTTACAAAGACGTGTCTGCAGTATTAATCCCTGGGTCTCTGCTGAAAATTGTTTTTGTTCTGTCAGCAGTAAAATTGACAGGCATTTGAATTTCAGACATCATGTTCTTCAGAATACATAGTAACACAACCTTTTTTTTCTAGCAATTTTCTAAGTTTATAAGATGAATATTTTAAATTTGTCCCTATTTTTGGGACTGTATTCCCCCATTATTGGCTTCGTCCAGGTTTTTGTGCTAAGGTTGACCGCTATGGCAAGAACTGAATTCACTGAATATGTTTGAGGGCTGTATTCCCTCATTACTGGGTTTGTCCAGGTGTTTTGTACTAAGAGGTTGACAGCTATGGTGAGAACTGAATTCACTAAATGATAGCCATTTAAGTTTCAGTCTTCCTCTCTTTTACAAAGCAGCTGATGTGGCGTAGTGGTATGTTACTCTGACTGTTTTGCTCAGGGACTTTGGCAGTAAAATGTATGGTGGTAACACAACATTTTATTCTAGCAACTCTCCAAGATTATACAAGCAATGTTTAATGTGTCCCTGTTTTTTGGGCTTTTGACCCCCCCCCCCCCAATACATTTTGGCTTTTTCCAGTTTTCTTGTGCTGTGAAGTTGGGATGCAGTTGAGTATTGAGTAGATTTTACAAGGAGCTGAGAGCTGCAGGGGAACATAAGTTTAGTGCTTTTCCTTGTTAATACTATAGCACAACAGGTTGTGTACTTGCTTTTTGATGCAGAAGGCTGTGGGTTCTACTCCCACAAGGGGTGGATGCTGCCGTACTGAGAATGTTCTCCTTGGTGAAGATACTAACTATGAGTCTGTTATCAGTTTGCCATCCATTTCCTCTTGCAATATTATTACTAGCTTATCATATTTTAATGTAATATAGGCAATTTATTCTTGAGGGGCAACAGACACTTTATTTTTCGATGAAACCATGAAATATAAAGGTGATTGCTAGCAGCAACCTCTTCATTAGTTACAGATTTCTTTAATGTGGAATTATTTAGATGACTTTTACTTCAGAGATTGTGCATATTTACTGATAATGGACTGTAGAATTGTGCATATTTACTGATAAAGGTGGACTGTAGAATTGTGCATATTTACTGATAATGGTGGACTGTAGAATTGTGCATATTTACTAATAATTGTGGACTGTAGAATTGTGTATATTTACTAATAATGGTGGACTGTGGAAGTCTGAGTAGACTTTTTATGATAAATGTTCTCAACTGGGCAGTTTTGCCATTATGGGTGCATACGTTTTGTTTCATTGCTTACTGGAAAAATGTTCAAAACAAATTTAAAACACCCTCTAACAACTGTACTGTATTGTACAAGGAATATAATTTTAGTACAATGAGGAAGGTGTATCAAAGAGCACATGTATGTTTCATATGCGAGGGGCCTATGATTTGAAAACAGCCCAAAATTAATCTTTATCTGCCACTGGCAAAATGTATTTTCTTTGAATGTGGGTTTCAATGCTGTTTCAATGAATGTGAGTTTCAAGGGCAGAGAAGTTTTAATGCTAAATTTTCATTGTGAGACTGCATTGCTTTGTTTAGCAGATGACTTAGTGTTTGTGCTGTAAAATACAAAATAAAACTTTCAAATGAAGTCCAACTCATCGTAGAAGTAAAGCAGTATGCACATTAGTGTTTATGGTAAATGGAGTGAAATAGCCAAGTAATGGTTCATTGGAATGGCTGCAGAGGCTCCATTCAACCATGATTTTGTCAGGGGGGAAGGGCAGCAAACTCAAACAGGCCCAGCTGAACTATACCTCCCAACTGTCCATATTTTCAAAGAATGAATAGATTTTTGCTTCTTATTTTTGGTTTGTTCTTCATAAAATTTGTAGTTTTCTGGCAAATCATTTAGGAATTAAGTCACTAAATAATGATACACTGAGTTTCAGACTTCATAACCTTCAGAAAAATGCATGCTAAAGTAAGAACTGTTATTCTATCAACTGTCTCAATTTATACAAGAGCAATTTTTAGTACTGTTTATATGTGCCCCCAATATATTTGGCCTTGTTCAGATTTACTGCATTAACAGGTTGAGAGGTACATGCAAACAAATTGCTTTATAGAATTAGGCATAGCCAACCTCTCAACTGTCCCCGATTGTTGGCTCAAAATGTTGCTCTTCCCCCTAATAATCCCTCCACAAAATAGCAAATTTGGAAGAAAACATGGAGGGTTTACAATTAAGAAATAACTGTAATAATCAAAGTTATAGACTACTTAGTTGAAATGTATGTAGATTCTTTTATTTTGTCAGCTGCTCAAGGTAGCAGTACTAATATTAAAGTGTCCCTTCCTTGGCAGGTTCCCAGCTGTATTGTGTGTCTATTTTATATTTTTGCATCACATTTTTGGTCCATTTTTCATAAAATTGTGTGTTTTGGCAAATTAGTGACAAATCACTAAAGACTGAAGTTAGAAAATGACAGACATTTGAGTTTCAGATTTTATACCCTTCAGAAAATTCATACTAATGCAAGACCTATTCTATTATTTTTCTAAGTTTATTAGAGCAGTATTTAAAAATTGGCCTTATTTTTGGGCCTTTGTCCCACTTCTGTGTATGGCTTTGTCCAGATTTCTTGCTCTTGAGGTTGAGAGGTATGACAAATGTGTCAGGGCCATCACAGTCAGCCAGAGACATTTCAAATTGTGACATACTTGTTGCACCCCACTTCTCCATGTAGTGACTCTGGATGTGTCCAAGCAAGGCAAGGAGTAGTTGTGTCTACCTTGGATGGGGAGGACACACTGCATAAGTACTACAGTGGCTTTTCATCTGTCCTTGATTTTGCAGAATGGTCTGGTTTCTGTCATATTTTTGTACTGTTGATTTATGCTTATTACTCAGATTTATGCTTATTACTCAAAGTGCCTGTTGCTCTGTGTTTAAGTAGCAATGCTTTAATGACCATAAGGTAAGCTTGTCTGAGATCGTAAGATGCAAGTAAGCTTTAATAAGCATACTGTTAAAGAATTGCCAACATTGAAAGCCTTTCTGTTGTTGCCATGCAGAGAATACTTGACTAGATAATGTATAAGCCTTGGGTATTAAAGGACAGGATTCCATTATTTTAAAAAGCTCATTACACTTGTTGGAGACTTCCAGTCATCTCTACAGACTTTACCCGTAAACTAAACAGAATGCCAATCATGTGTGGTCCATAACCTGTACAGTAATCCTTTAAGCAATGTATCTTGAGCTTGTTTCTTGTTTGCTTTTCATTTTTACTTTGATCATGTTTTCCCCATGAAACAAGTTGTCAGGCAGCAGGTCTTTTTGGATAAGAAACATTTTTACAAGTCGGGCATCACAGAGATTTCTACTTTCAGCATGTTACTTGGTACTTTAATAAAGCTGAATATATTATAATTAGAACTACAGTGCAAGGAGAAGTGGTTTGAGTTGAGTGCTTCTGGTTTTTCTTATACTTGATTTTAACTGGCATTCCAGTAATGTATTTAAAAGTAATTTATTTTTTCATGCCTCACAACCTTTTGTTTCCATCTAGATATTAAGTAAGCTGTCATGCAGCCAATGCATTGAAATATTTTTATTCTTCTACACTTATTTTTGTCTTGATTGGACTTTCATAATGATGGTTTGCCACCCAGGGCAGCGTATTTAATTAAAGTTAGTTTTTATGGTTTTGTGCATAGCTCCTCCCCTTTCTAGTTGACCACACCCCTTCCCCTTGACCCCACCCATTCAGCTGTCTCCTGCAGCCCCCCTGTGATTTGAAGTCACCAGCCGCCACTGTTTGAATGGCACTTTTCCAAAGGGCAGAATGCTGAACCAGAAAACAATGACTACAGTACAGCAAATGGGTATATGGATTAGGCATTTCGGGTCAACACTGTAACCAGTTGGCTGATGCAGTTTTGCAATTTCAATAGTAAGCCGACAATACAAAATGTAGTTCCAGATTTGTATAACCATAGATATTCACACAGTGGGAATGTTGTCAATATGCTTATGAAGACACATATCAATGAATCAGCACCATCTCAGAAAAGTAAGGAAGACAGGAATTTGCAGATGCCCTTGAATTTCTCTCTGTGTATTTATTTACTTAGCTTAAATTTACTTCTTCTTTTCTTAATTTCAAATTTCTTAACATGGGTAGTGACCTGGTCAGATCCGGACCATATCTCCGCAGTCTTGAAATTCCAAAAACAGAAAAAAAAAGAAAAAGAAAAAAAAAACAGCTTACCTGTAGCCCCCACACCCCCTGCTACCTAAATATACCAACTCCGAGATCGCACTACAGTGAGGAAAATGGCAAATCCCAGGTTCTGCACTATACGGCGATCCCAACAGACAGTTGTCAGAGTTTCAAAACTTCGGAGATATGGTCTCAGTCATATCATATTCAGAGTTTTGAAACTTCGGCAGTGTGATAGGGACCCACCTGTTCATATAATCCTTTTCTAGCACAACCTGAACTACTAATTGGAGACAGTAAGCAGAAAAAAAATAGAGTAAAGTATAATGTAAAATCATCAAGATATTATGCAAATCAATTTGTAATACTGAAGTTTTAACGACACACAACACTATCAGATATTAGAATTCTGCTTGGAATACTGCAGTAATGATTCAACGTTTTACATACAGTTAACTATATACATATATATATATATATATATATATACATACACACACACACACACACACACACACACACATAGGTAGTACAAAACATATGCAATGTTCACCATTTTAAGAAACTGTGCCATACAAATAACATCAATATTTTTTTAATTAACGTTCTGATCTGGAAATAATTTTTTTTGATGAAAATTCTGTAGGCATTAAAACTTATTAATTTTATTCCATTTCTTTTGAATGACATAAATAAAAGAAATAGACCAACGTTTCCAGTGTTATAGGTTGACTTTTGAATGAAGCATTTTGATATAATTGCAAAGTATTCACTTACTGTGGGGCATTTTGGATAACTTATGGAGCTCATATTGAAATATTTATGTTACCCTATTCACATTAACTGATGTATTTGGTTATGCAGAGCACAGTAACCACATTTTATCAGGGTAGTACAAAAAAGTGTTAATGTTCTTATGGAAATATTGCATATCTCCATAATTACTAGATACTAAGTAGCAGTATTTCCATTACAGTGCATTATTTATCCATAATGACAATGCATTTTTCGGTCTCTCATCATGCCTCAATAACATGTTGCACTCTCAGTCATGAAAATATGAATGCAAATATGAATAAGGGACAACAGTCATCAAGATTTTCTCTGCAGTGAATTGTAGAATAACATTTTTCCATACATCTTGCTCCACTATATGTTGATTATTATAAATTGGTAATTAATTTGGTTGTGGAAAACATCCCCCAAAATTCTATGACACTATCTTGAACTATGGATCTATACAAAGCAGGTTCTGTATATGTGAAGGAGTTAACATACTCAGTTTTAGAGATTTTGAAAAGCCAGTTAAATTTAGGCATGTTTACTTGATATTTAGATTTTGAAAAAACAGTTCACTTTAAACACATTTACTTGATATTTATGCAGCCAAATATTGAAGCAGCTATGGCAGAATGCTCACAGTCTCAAACCAAGTCAAGTTATAAATCATGCAAATAGTCAGACTTCAAATGAACAGTGAGGTGCTTTGAATATAGGATTGACTGTGATTTGTTCATTTGAAGTTTGACTACTTGCATGAGTATAAAAAGGGGGGGGGCTGAGCTTGCTTGTTTATGGTCTGATGAAGCAAATAGAAGTTTGTGAAAGTGCTTACCTGTTGTAATTTACTTGCACTAAAGGGATTTTATCTGGAAATAAGACGTGTGGATTTATAACTTGACTTGGTTTGAGACTGTGAGTACTCTGTCATAGTTACTTCAATATTTGGCTGTATTCATTCCTTTTTTTGTATCACTGAGTGGCAGTTGGGACCTTGAGGTTTGTTTTTTCTTACTTGATATTTAGTTGTTGTTCTCCTATAAGGACTGCATTTTCCTGATTTTTACATTCTGACGTTTAGTCAGGAAATCCTCACATTCTGCACTGGACACAGATGGCATTCAGAAGACATGTATAGTATATTCGTCTCCATTGATTTGACTTATTGTATAAAATATCTAGCACTGAGTTGTTGAAAAGGCTTCTGGATTTGGGGGGACAATTTCTTTTACAAATACTGAGGCAGCAGCTTCTATCTCACTGAATCTGTAGTAATGAAAGGGTTGGGAGGGTAGCTTAATGGTTAAGGTGTTTGCCTTACAAGCACAAGGTGCAGGGTTTGAGTCTCACCAGGGATAATTGGCTAGGCTTAAAATGGCTCGCAAGGGCAGTTAGCTTAGTACTAATCTATGAACCAATGGCTATGTACTGAAATTTTTGATGTTCAATTTAGTTCTTTAAATGAAGTGTCAGTAAATATATGAGTACGAATGTTCAAGAAGAGTAAAGATTCTAAATTTGTATCTTCTTGAAACCCATGTTAAGAAACTGAAATCAAGTAAGAGATGAGCAAGTCTTATCCCAACTGTTAATTAAAAAGATAAGAAGATATTTTCGGTGTCCCTGCAATCCAGTCTTTATTATCAGTTTTTAAAGTGGAAAAAAATCAGTGTCAGTCATAAAATCTTCCACTGTCCAGTGGTACGCATTTTCTTACATGGAAATACAACCTTATCAGAGTGCATACATTCTCTCTGCTTACATTTGGAACAAAGCCCGGTTCAACTTTTTTCTCATAAATTTCATCCCAGTCAACTGTAGACAAATAAGCAGCTGTCTGAATGTCAGGAAGACTGGAAAACCGATGTTCAGGATTCACAGTTAGTAACTGAAAAGAAAATACTGCAGTCATTTTATGATTTTACTTTCAGAATTAACGTATACATATTTAAATACAGCCCTGGTGTAAAGACAAGCTATTCAACATGATAAAACACATGTATTCAAAGTCATAACAAGAAACTGGAAATATTATCTTCATAAATGACAAAATCCATGGGAGCACATCTCTTAACAACATACTCTGCTACAAATATGTTATAATACAATAGGGATCAAATGATTGAAGAAATAGTACAAATGGAATAAAAGACCAAAACTAAACATTACATGGGATGAATTAAACATAAATGCCTCAGTCCAACTTCCTTCTTTTGTTATATCTTTGCCTGACTGGGCATCAATACTGACCATCAGCTCTGCCTTTTGTACCTTTTGTCAGCAACAATCTGAAGATGTAAAGGCAAGGAATATAATTAATAAAGAACCTCATGGAGTACAGTACAGAGGAGTGCTAAGTTTTGTAATTAATATTAAAGAAATATCAAGAAATATCCACTGCATGACAAAGAAATGTAGAGGAATGAATGACCTCTCACTCCATATTTACCTTAGGACAGTACTGAAGTGATCAGCTATATTGCATGGAACTTTTCCCTTTAACTGTGAATCTTGAATAATATAGCTGCTCTGGATACTGCTGGGCTTTTCATGGCACACTGAATGCAGTGCAGTCTAAAGTAACCCCATGGCAAACATGCCAAGCTGCATAGCACAATTGCAGAGTGTGAGGCTTCATACTCATGAAATACCCAGAAGTGCAAATGGCATCATGCCAAGACTACAAGCCCCCACTGAAAAACTGTATCCATTTTTACAAGTGTAGTGACTTCTTTTCCACTTGCACCACCCCACTTAGTTATCCAATAATATTATAGAAAGCAGCCATCCCCAATTTTATGTGGTCATTTCAATCAAGAATGAGGAAGAATTCCTGGACAGCACAGAATAATATGATTTTTCCAGGTGTGTTATACTCTTTTCAAATTTTCAAACTGCAGACCAGTTTTAATTCCTTATATCAATCTGCATTATGCAAATATGAAGCAGTAAGACCATACCAGTTCTACTGTATACCAAAAATCAGCTTAAGGAATTATGCATATTTATAATACAGAATCTATTTTTCTCAATTATACCTAGCCATCTTGTTTTCTTATTTGTCTTCTTAATATGTTCACCAAAAGCTTAAGTCCACCAGTATCCCTAATATCTTGCAAAAGTGAACATTTTAGGACATAAAGTATAAAAATACCTACAACAGTAGTGTCACTGTGATACAGTGCCATCATCATAAGCATGGGCTGGACATGGCTTATAAAGGTCTCCATCTAATCCATAAATAATAATACCAAAATAGGTAACATAATGACAATGAACACATTTTAATGCAATCAACATTTATACCACCAAATTGCTGATTTACAACCAAAAGATGTAAAAAAAACAGCAGCAGCAGAGAAAAATATGACAGTTTAAATTATATTTATTTCTACCTACAACACCATTTACAATTATCCCTTCAAAATATTCTGGAAAGTGAGAACTATTATATGATTGTGTTGCATTAGAAAAATATTGTTGGATTTTCTGACCAAAACTGTATAAGAACCATTATGAAACGAATCATGATAAATGAGGAAATATTTATTGAAGTGACTGCATTATATTCAAAAATACTGAAACAATATTTTCAGGTACAGTTCTTTATTTCATTAAAGACACTTATTTAACATCATTACATGTTTTATGATTGTGAGCTGCATAAGCACCATACACATTTTTATTTTTTAATATAATTTAGCAGTCTTTTTTAAACAAAAGTATTAACCTCAAATTGAGTATACATTCATACCATGTGAGTCTCCTATTATCCATTTTCATGATTTAGAGATTGCATTCACCTACTTTATTACCATCAAACACCTTCTAATACCTAGGCTATTGGTCCTTGGGATGAGTTATTTCAGATCAGTGACAATAGGGATGCAATTCACAACTGTTTAACAAGCAACCCACTTCTCAAATTGACTTTTATTGGCTCAAAAAACTTTATTATTCTTTTTTTTATCAACAAGGAACACATATATTTAATTATTATAATAATATAATAATAATAAAAAAACTGAAAATGAGGAACAAATTTTAGAATGCAATATTAAAGCTCCAATGAAACGTTAATGAAAATAATTGAACTGTATAATTTTTTTAACCATCAGAGGCAAAATTCTGTTGATAAATGTTAACAAGAGAAATTACTTTCTTCCAAGAATTGTTAGTAAATTTTTTTCAATTCACATCCAAGATTGACATTAAATATGATTAGAAACTTGGATAATCAAAAAGAGTCAGTGAATAGAGGTTTCAAAAAATCAGTTTTACACCAAAAAGGATTCAGGGTAGGGCAAAAACAAAAAAAAACATGTAACCAATCTGCATTACATCCTTGCCTACATTTCCTGTGTATGACCCAGTGTAATATGATTCCAAAATTTGACATTTAACTTTATCAAGAATTTTATAAATATCTTATAGAGTTTTGAAATTAAATTATCTACTTCTGATTTATTATATATATAATTTCATAGAAAAGATGTATTAATTTGGGATTTTCTTTAAAGTATGAGTGAGTAAGAGATAAAAACAAATCTTTGTCTCTGTGTTTTCACACTTTGTAACAATAACCAATCATCAGGTTTAAATCAAATTCCATAATAAGTTGTTGAGCCTCTTGCAACTTGATTCTTGGCAACACAGCTTTAGAAAGGGCACAGTACTATAAATGTCACACGCTTCCCATCAGCATGTATGAAGACTGCCTGGTAATCAGGACGAATATTATGTGCAAGACCTGCTTCTCCTGCAAGAATTAATGCACTGTTGGCAATCACTCATTACTAGCTGCATATTGATCTCCATCAGTATACCTTGAAAATTACAATAGGTTCAAAGATTCATACAGATATCCTTATGCTCAGCCTTGTATCTTATTTCAATGAAGACAGTTTCACTGAAATAATTTTAATCAAACAACAGTTTCATGAGGTAAGTGTTTTCAAGTTTTTTTGTTGAATACTCTCATACATTTTATGTTTGCATCAGTTTAATTTACAAGATGGTGTAATATTCTGCAGTAGTTTGTACTGGGGTTACAATTACATTTATTTGTTTTTGGGACATTAACTTCATAGAATGAATAAAATAGAGTTTCAGCATACGCAGCCTTTGTCCTTTCATTTGTGGCTGAGTGACCATGGAATTAATAAATTTAAGGAGGGGTATGTAGGGGCACAGCCCCTATGTGAGGATGGTGCCAAAAGGATTGTTTTTGATGATTTTTTTATATCTTGCTAGATATTCACTAAATTGTATCATAGTACTAGACTGTGCAGATTTTAAGCATTTCTTTCCTCACTGAAATTTCAAATGGATTTAACACTATATCACAAATAGAGTTAATATAGCTAAAACATAGTTCAGGCCCTTCAGAGCATGTGTATATGGGTACATATTACATTATAGCACTTTTAAAAGTTCAAACGTCATATGGTTGACACCATAGATCAAACTTTTAAAAGTTCAAATGTTTCAACAGAGATCTCCGTACAGTGCGGAAAGGGAAGATTTCCCTTTTCTGCACTGTAGTGCGATCTCGGAGTTGGTATGTTAAAAAAGCAAGGGGGGTGCAGGGTAGGTTTTTTCTGTTGTTTTTTTAATTTATTTTTTATTTTTTTGCTTTTCGAACTTTTAAAAGTTCGATCATATGGCTTCAACCATATGACATTCAAACTTTTAATAATTCGATAATGTAATATATACCCTGTGTATACATTCATCATCTAGGTTTTTACTTCAATCTTCAAATTACCTTTGATTTGCATCTCAATTATTTTAGTCTCTTAGCTACCAGCCATAGAAATGCTCATCTTTTAACATTAATCATTAGAAACACTATTGCAAAATGTTACATTACAGGCTATCACTCATGACTGCAATCCTTCATCAAATGTAAGAGAATCCAAATTTCACTCAACAAAATTTTTAATTTATGAATACTTCACCCAATTTGAAGTACTACTACACTTTTTTTCCAGGTCAAAGTTTTTTCTATTCACACTACAGAAATGGATTGTTTTCCTCCTTTCAGAAATAGAAAACCCTTAACCTTAACTATTGCTTCCCACTAGGTTCCTTTGTCAAAACTAAAATGTTTTTTTCTCATTATTAAAATCATCAGATTCCAGCCCTACTTTCTCTTTTTACTCAAAGCTATTTATCAGAATGCTTTAAAATTATTCTTATACTAGGTACATAAATATTCCACTGAAAATCATATCCCTTCCTTTTCTTTAAGTCTGCTTAACAACCACACTCACAAAACACTTCTAGGCTGCTTTTAGGATAATAAATATGTAGTGCATGCATCTCTCTGATTATGCACTGATATTTAAGAAAAAAAACAGATCAGTTAAGAGTTAGAATAGAATGAGACTAGACATTAACAAATGTTAAGCAGACCTGCTAAAGTTGATAAGGTTGGGTCCCATGCTAGGCAGTAAAATCTGCCAATACAGTTAACTGCAGCAGAATAAAAGATTTGAATCTGCCTGCTGACCATTGATAACATGTTTCTGATTTCCTGTTGTAAACCTAGAAAGTGACTAGAATAACAGGATGTGTGTTTGCCGGATTTACTGAAGATACAATGTCTGAACTTAAGTGTATGCCATCATTTAGTGTCATCCTCAGTAATTTGTCCAGAAAGTATGGACTTCAAGAGGAACACACCCAACATTTAAGAGAAAAATCCAGGCATTCTGTGAAAATCTGGACAGCTGAGAGGCATGGAATTTGAGTGTAAACATAAGAGACTGTGTTACACTATCTTTCTGAAGGTGCTCACTAAGTGTTTTACAGCTTTGAAAGTTGGTAAGACACTTAGCAATTGTTTTACTGTAACGTGTAGTACATGGAGCAGATAAAGCTACATGGAGCAGATAAAGCTCCATGCACTACAACAAATTATGAGCAGTTAGCTGATGTTATCCTAATACTGTGTGTTCTCCATATGGACACCAAGATTTCCCTTTTGAGCTTTGTTTTCTGTTCCTTGGAATTCATGCCCAGTTCACGTGTGAAATCCAGCTATGTGAATATAGGAAGCTTATTGCTCATTAATACAAAACTCTACACTATTTTTTTAGATCTGCCATTGCATTGCCTCTGTTCTGTTACATTGTACTACTTTTACTGTGCTTATAAATATTTTACTACTTTCTGGTTGCAATGTCATAGCTGAAAATGGACCCCTTGGATTTAGTCGTTCAAAATTATGTTTTTTAAAAAAGAAATAAAAAATAAATATTGGTGAGGTTTCAAATTAACCCTAAATGCATGAGGGAGCTGCATGACTGCATACATGCAAGATGTGTGATAGACTGACATTTCTCCCTGGACTGACCTCTAGCTTTATACCTGCTATTTACTGGGATAGGCTCTGGCTTCCTCATGACCCTGAAATGGATAAGTGAGTGAAAAAAAATGAGTGAATAAAGTTTCCAGTGAAGATACCCTTTTCTAGAAGTACAGCAAGAAAAGTAATTTAGTTATCCAAATAGGAAGTAGCCAGGTTTTATATCTGGATTAAAAAAAAAAAACAGTAATCTATGAGCAGGCAGCACTCTCCAAGAATGGCATGGTGGAATAACAATGCGACATGCTAATGATGACCACTGGCATGCATGGAATACCACTACTACAAAGGAGCTCATCAGTACTCTGTCTCTCTCTGGCACAAGGCACACTGCCTATAAAGGGAATGAGTGATCCACCACAATCAGGACATGCTCTGTTGTGCCAATATAACAGACAATCTGTACACAATGAGACATCTGTCTTGACAATGCAAATTATCAATCTGTGTAGATAGAATCATTGCGTATACTTGAGCACTGCAAAAAAGTAACATTCTGCTCACATTAAATAGTGTGTGTTTTGTCAAAAGCTGTTTAGTCACCCGTTTATGATTGATTACACGGCTGGTTGACGGGTGCCTGCGATTAAAAAATTAAAAACACAAAAGATATACCTCCAAACAAAAGCAAATACACCAAAAAGGCTTTTAAACATAGTAAAAGAAAGTAGAGGTACAGTAAGAGAAAAAATAGGGGGCTGGAGGGAGGGTAACCAGGACTGCAACAGTGAATACACTCGAACATCTACATTTATGGTAAGTGTACACAACTGTACTAAGTTCTTCGTGTTTCACTGTTGCAGTCATTACATTTGGGTAGATTCCCAAAGCTATGGTTGGGAGGATAAATTTATACAGCATTAGGACCATCAATAAGGCCCTGCAGGACAGCAGTGGCAAAGCCAGCTCTGGATTTAGAGAAGAAAGTTAAATGGAAATGCTGAGCTCCAGGTAGCAGCTTCTAGAATGTCTCTGGTAGGAACACCTCTGAGAAAGGCTGTAGAAGTAGTTGCAGCCCTGGTGGAATGAGATCTGATAACCTGGGGGATAGTTTTACCATGGTGCATATAGCAGAAATGAATACAATGGCTTATCCATTTGGAAATAGTCTGCTTTGAAATAGCCTTTCCCTCTGCCCCTGAAGCAAATGCCACCAGTAGTTGTTCAGATTTCCTTAGAGATTTTGTCCTGTTTAAGTAAAATCTAAGTTGTCTGTGTACATCCAATGAATGCAGAATCTGCTCCTCCTTGTTTTGTGGATTGGGAAAGAAAGTTGGCAAATGAATGGTCTGATTAAGAGCCACACTGGATACCACCTTAGGCATGAAGGATGGATTGGTCCTGAGGGACACCCTGTCCGCATGAAAAATAATGAAAGGCTCCACTGCCATAAGAGCCTGTAATTCAGAAATCCTTCTAGCTGAAGTGACTGCTAAAAGGAAAGCTGCTTTCCAGGAGAGAAATTTTAAGTCTGCAGTATGAGCTGGCTTGAAAGGAGGGAAAGTGAGTTTTTCCAATACAAAACTGAGGTCCCAGACAGGGGTTGGAGATCTCCTGGGTGGTCTTAAGTTTTTGGCCCCTCTAAGATACTGCTTTAGCAGTGGATGAGAGAAGAGGGGAGGTTTTGTGTTGTAATGAGTCAAAATGGCTGAGGCATGGATTTTTATGGAAGAAAAGGCCAGGCCCTTGTGAAGCATCTCGGTTAAGTATTGTAAAATCTGAGGAATATTGGGCACTGCTGTGCTTATTCCTTGTGATTGATTCCAGGCACAGAATATTTTTCATTTGTCAGCGTATGATTTTCTAGTACTAGGCCTTCTCGCCTCCAGAATGACATCCATCACAGGTTTGCTGAGGGATGCTAAGGGTGAATTTAGGTGATTAGCCATGCTGCAAGATTCAAAGTTTGGAGCTGAGTGTGCAGAATTTGGTTGTTCTGCTGAGACAGTAAATAAGGTATCTGAGGCAGGTGCCACGGTGGAAGGTGTGACACATTGCGCAGGAGTGGGTACCAGTGTTGGCAAGGCCAGTCTGGAGCAATCAGAATAATTTTTGTTTTTTCCTGTTTGAGTTTTAGTAGAATTTTGGAGAGCAGAGGTAGAGGGGGAAAAGCATAGACTGATAGTTTTTTCCAGCTGAATGATAGAGCATCCACTTTCCTTGCTTTTTTGTGACGAGTTCTTGTGCAGAATTTGCCCTGAATGCACTTCCCTGCCAGATGAGCCTCCCAAGCATTGTCTGATACATCTGTAGTTAGGGTTTGAGCGACGGGGTGGAGTGAATGGCAGTCCCTTGTTTTGGTGGCAGGCCTCTTCCCACCATAGGAACTCTAGTTGCAGGCAAGGTATTATAGGAATCATTGTTTCCAAGCTGTGACAATGTTGACTCCATAAACTTTTTAAGTACCACTGAAGTTTCCCCATATGCAGTCTTGCATATGGAATTAGAAGAATGCAGGAGACCATGAACCCCAAGGCTTGCAGAATTTGTCTTGCAGATAGCAGGGTTTTTGTGGCCACCTGTTTGAAGTAAGTTACCAAATGAATTTGCTTTTTTGGTGTAAGGTAAGCCATCTGGGCAGTTGTATTCAAGCTTGAACCCAGGAATGTGATTTTTTGAGAGGGTACCAGATGTGATTTCTTTTCATTTATGGTGTACCCTAGACAAGTTAGAACCCTTTTTACAAATGCCAGATGTTTTAGAAGAATGTCCTTGTTTTCTACCTGAATTAGACAATCGTCCAGATATGGATATATCTGAATATTTCTTTGCCTGCAAAATGTAATTACTGGAGCCAGGCACTTTGAGAAGACCCTGGGCACAGTAGATAAGCCAAAGGGCAGTCCAGAGAACTGGTAATGCAAGTATCCTTCTTTAAAGCGGAGGTATCTTCTGCAGGATTCCCTGACTGGGATATGCAGGTAAGCATCTTTTAAGTCTAGAGTTACCAACCAAGCATCTTTGCCTAGCATAGGAAGTAACTGTTGAAGAGTCAGCATCTTGAATTTTGGAATGTCCAGAAATGTGTTTAGAGTAGATAAGTCCAGAATTGGATGCCATGATTTGTCTTTTCTAGGTATCAGGAAAAGCCTTGAATAGAAACCTTGTCCCTTTTCCTCTGCTGGTACTGGTTGAATAGCTCCCATGTTCATGAGGGACAGAACTTGATTCTGGGCCTCTGCCCACTGATTTGGGGGCAGATCTGGCCATCCGTTTGGGATTGGCAACGTCTGGAAATGAAATCTGTATCCCTGCGATACTATTTTTAAAACCCATTTGTCCTGGGTTATAAGTTGCCAGTTTCTTGCATGAAGTGCCAGTTTCCCCCCCCCCAAAGGGGTGGCTAAAAGATAAGTGCTTGGTAAGTATAGAGGAAAGTCATTGAGACTGTTTACCATAGGAAGGTGCCTTGTTGTTTCCAGATTTGGAGGTGGAGGCACTCCATTGTTTTGTTCTAAAGGTCCCTTGTGACTGAAACCTGGAGCCTTTGGAATGTCTAGATTTGACTTGAGTGGCTCTCGAAGGAACTGGAAAGGACCAGTTCTTAGCAGGCCAGTGCCTACTAAATCTTGGAGGTTGCACTTGTAAGAAATTTTTCACGGTTTGCATAGATTTAGCTTTATCTTTCATCTTTTTTAAAACATCTTCAGCCTTATTACCAAATAGACAGTCCTATTGTAAAGAGATCCAACAATTTTGCTTTAACATGATCAGGCAGAGTTTGCTCTTTTAGCCAAGCATGCCTTCTTAGCACAGACCCAGTTACAGAAGCCCTGCAAGAGGCCTCCAAAGAATTAAAACCACATTGCAAAGTATGTTTTCCATCTTGTTTAGCTGAATGCAATAAATCCTGTAAATCTTTATTTTCCACACAGTCAGAAATTAACATAATTTTCTGTTTAAGCAGTCCCATGATATGCTGTTGATATTTAAGCATATGAAATTGACAGTTTAAAGCCCTGACTGCCAATGCTGCAGAAGTGTAAACCTTCTTACCCCATCTATCCAGCGCCCTGGAATCTCTATCAGAAGGGGTAGGATTTTTTAGCAGAAGAGGCTGTAATGCCCTTGGGACCCTGAGAAATGGTTTCAGGATCTGCAATAGGATTTTGAAAAGGAATTTGAGGGAGTCAGGAACCCTGTAGTATCTGTCTGGCTTACAAGGAGCTGAAGGCAGAGAATCAGGAGCCATACTAGATTCTGAAAAAACATCATCAACAATGTCTAGAACAGGAGGTATTGCCAAAGGCCTATGCTGAGGAAGAAGAAAAAAATCCCCAAGTCTCTTTTTAGAGTCAAAGAAATCCTGATTTTTCCAAGTGGAAATGTTCCTTGAAGGTATGTAAAGTTTCCCCAAAAGAGAAATCCTCAGGGGGAGAAGCAGAAGGAATGGAATCTTCTGCATCAGAGTCCTCATAAGTAAGTATAGACAAATCCTGTTCATTAGAAGAGTCAGAAGAAATAGATTCCTGTTCAGAAGATTCATAATCAATGTCTTGCCTAGGCCTCTTAGAAGGAGGGGGTTGGAAACCTCTGATCAGAGTAATTACATCTTCAGCCATTTTGATCATTTGTTTTTTAGGCATAGGGGCCTGCACATGTGGCCCAGATGTCATTTTTTTAGACATTGATTTAGATATTGGCCCTCGTTTTGAAGATGGCATTGGTCTGATATACAAACCTGTAGGCCTGAAAACACCCTCAGAAGCCGGTGCCTGCACAGCAGCTCTGGACCCACCTAAGGTAGAGACATCCGCGGATTCCATAATTGAAGCATCTCGCGGCATACCTGACTCTGAATGGGTCTCAGTAGAGGCCTGCAAATCAGAAGTAGTGGGTATCAGGGGCTGTGAAAGTGCCTGACTGAGTACTGGCGAACTGGCGACTGGCTTAGGAGAAGCGTTGTCATCAGTTTTGGACCTCGACGGCCTGTCTCTGTCTTTTTCTTTGCGTTTTTTTTATGTATTCCAGTAGTCAGATTGCTAACCAATGACATTTCTAGATAATTAAATCATGAGCCAAAGTATTTAGAAGCAAAAATATACTGACATTTAATAGTGCATTGATTAAATTTAGCACAGAACCGAGAGCAAGGTACATTGTGGTCAGGGCCTAGGCAAGGAATACAGTACAAATGAAAATCCTTATGAGGTATTTGCTTCCCCCAAGTAATGCAATTATTAACTTTTACTGACATTGGTAAAGAGCAAGAAAAAGTTTCCCCAATGGGGTATTTAGCTTTTAGTTGAAGACTTCGGTTCTGAAACTCGAAAACAAAAATTTCAGGAGTCGGCCGATCAGCACTTGCGAACTGCTTCTGCTTCGGGCACCGTGCGGCAAGAAAGACTGATGTAATGGCATCGGCTGCATGTTTTATACCCCTGATGACCTGACATCATTGAAGAAGGGACAGCAACTGATGCAGGACCCAAGACTTTGTTAATCAGGCTGACTGAGGGCAACCTGCCAGCAGATTACCCAAATGTAATGACTGCAACAGTGAAACACGAAGAACATTAAGCCTTTACCTCTTTTACCTGGTGTTAGTGCAATCTTGGAGTTAGTATATATATAAAGAGTGTGTGGGAAGTGCTGGGGTGCTTGCCATCTGCAAAAAAATTATGTTTTGTTTGTTTGTTTTGCTGCATGTACCAAGGCTGTTTCTTGGTAAATGTCTAGCTGCTTATTAACGTGCACTGTTTTGACACAAAGATGTCGATATTTAGTGTGTTGACAATTTGTATTTGACGTATAGGAATACACCAAAATATATATATATATATATCTATATATATATATATATATATATATATATATATATATATATATATATGGGAGCCCTTCATTTGTTCGAACTTTCAAATGTCCGAAACTCATATGGCTGACACCATATGAGCGAACGTTTGAAGGGCCGTCAAATGAGAGCAGAGATCCCACTACAGTGCGGGACTGGGAGTTCCCCTTTCCTGCACTGTAGTGTGATCTCAGAGTGAGAATATTTAAGTAGCAGGGGGTGTGGGGGAATGCAAGGGGGCTTGCCCTCCTGCATAACACAGTTTTACTGTGTTTACAGGTAGGTAAATGGTGCTATTTCAGGATGTCGGTCTTTCGGAATGTCAGTCATATGGTGTCGGCCATATGAAAGTCGGCATTCAGAACGGTCAACATTCTGAAGTAGACCCATATATCTATATATATATATATATATATATATACACACACACACACACACACACACACACACACACACACACACACACACACACACACACACACACACACACACACACACACACACACACACACACAGACACACACATCTCTATATATAACTGTATAACACCACACAGGCAGACACACATAGATCTATCAATATATAACTGTAAAAAAATACAAACGCGAATAAGTGTGTGAAATAAAGAGAGTGTGTGTGTGTGTGTGTGTGTGTGTGTGTGTGTGTGTGTGTGTGTGTGTGTGTGTGTGTGTGTGTGTGTGTGCATGCGCATATGTGTGTGTGTGTGTGTGTGTGTGTGTGTGTGTGTGTGTGTGTGTGTGCGCATGCGCCCATATGTGTGTATGTGTTTTTGTAGATGCTGTCACAAGTCCAGTAGTGGTGTTTGAGCCTATAGTCTATGTGCCTTACAATCAATGGGCAAGTGGGAAAGAATTGTACCATACATACCCACAAGTGCCTTACTGCACTTACAAGATAGGTAGCAGGATTTGCTGCATGTTGAGCATTAGATTGTTATATGTTTTATAACATATCTTAATGTATAACAGTTCCTCCACCCATTTTAATGAATTGATTGCTGTGCAGGGTTATAATATTTAGACATCTGGTATAACATTTTTAGGGCAGTCCTTTTAGGGTTCCAAGTGTCAAACTGTTGTGTTTAGCCGCACAATTCTATTTATCAAAATCATTTCATAAATCATGATTTGGATCTGTGTTGTGCAAATTCAGTGTCACAGTTCAGGTTGTCCCTGTATGATGGAAAAAAAATCCTCAAACATTTAAGTTTTGCGAGTTATCATCATTTGTAAAAAAGTAAAAGAATATTTTAAGCATTTTATTGGCTTCTGTTTTAAATAACTCAATGTACAGGGCTACAACTTTTCTATTATGGAAAATTTTGGTTTAAAATTGTAAGGGTCTGCTCTGTCAAAACAGTGTGTTCCCTTGTACAATTCCATTTGTAAATGTAAAGCTGTTTGGTAGAGATATTACCGCATATCTAAGGGTACTGTGAGCATAAGACCAAATAGCTTTTCAATCCCTTGTCTGATATCTCTACAGTGCCCACATCCAACTGCATTATTACACATAAAATGGGTGTTTCCATTTCTTTTTTTCTTTCTTTCTTTCTTTCCTTTTTTCAGTTTGAAATTTGTATTCAGTAGTTTATGTAAGATAATTCTATGTTTATAGTGTATACTAATGCAAAACAGTTCCTCTGACCAAGCTAACTGATTATTAAGCAGGCTGTTAGCCTAATTGGACTGTTTCTTATAATTTTCATGTGACTTAGGAACACCAAAACGAATCCCACTGTTCTGGATGTTTAATTAATAAATATCTGCAGTATCTATCAATATGTAATAATTCCAAAAATAGTAAATCAATGACCCCAATCCCAAAATACTCACTCTCAATGTAAGTGACCACACACACTGAGAGCAGGTGTTTGGAATCTTGTTCCCGTAGCAATCCAGAAAGGCCTTACATTGAAGTAGGTCACAAACTGACAGCAACTCTTTTCGAATATAGCCCAATATGTTGAAAAGACAAGTTTACATTTCTCATATTCATTTTACAACTGTGCAACATTTTTGATATTAAACCTTTTTGTCCACTATAACTAACCTTCCCACTTCTCTTGTCATCTTCCATAAACCTAGAGCCCAATTCCAAAAGACTTGCTTTCAGTGTAAGTCACAACTCACACTAAAGGCAGGTTGAGTTCAAATCTTTTGAAATCTGGTCCATGTAACAGGCCTATTTACAGCAAAGTAAGTGACTTACACTGAGGGCAGGTCTTTTTGAATCAGGGCAGACAAACTGACAGTAACTATTTTGGAATCTGGCCCTAAATATCTATTAATGCACTGAAATGAAGTACTGCATTTGTTTCCTCTTTATTTGAATTGAACCTTTTATACCCAAGTGACCTTTACAATGAAGAACTTATGTTATGTTTACATAATGCTTTACATGATGTTATGGTTCAGGGCAATGGGGGATAAAAACTAATTTTGCATTTCAAACATGTTTTTCTTCAGTGTAAGTATCCCATCAGTTAAAATACATTTTAAATGTAATTTCCTGTTGTATTTAAATTTGAAAGTGTTATTCAGTCTTATCTTTTGAATAGGAAAGAAAAGCTTTTACATAGGGAAAAAAATACTTTTAACTTTGCAAGCATATTGTCACGTGCCATTTCAATAAAGAAATGACACACAAAATCAACCTTTGATGACCTTTATTAAGTTTAGGTTCAGTTTATAGATTAGTACTAGGCTAATTGCCCTTATGGGCCATTTTAAGCCTAGCCAATTACCCCCCTATGAGAATCAAACCCTGGACCTTGTGTCTGTAAGGCAAACACCTTAACTATTATGCCAACCTCCCACCCAGTTCACAAAAACATCACAACTTTACTGTATCATTTAATTTATTAATCACAAGAAATAACATCCTTTTAACCAGTCATCAGGATAGCACATCTCCGCTCACCCTGCCCAGATAAGCAGTGTCCTTATATTTGTTCACTTATTAATAGTCAAGAACCATCCAACCACTTGCTTTCACCCAAAAAATCCTTGCATCAACACAAACATCAGAGGGGGAACAAAAGAGGGACACGCCTCCCCTCTTCACCGCCACCAGCCTGAACCAGGCTGCTCCCTTCATCTAAAGCAAGCTTTGCACTAAACCCTCCAAAAATAAACCATATTAAAAAAATCTAATCCAA